>NC_062971.1:27937977-28241727 GCF_023078275.1 Leguminivora glycinivorella
TTCCACTTAAAGATGTTCTCGTGTAGACAGGTATAAACTTGATAAAGAGAAAAAAATATTATAGTATTAATAGCATTATCGTCTATAAAAGAGTTCATTATGTGCCCAAATTTGTTAAAAGGCTACTAATTACTAATTAGCCTCGTGTCAAATAAACTCGCTTTTCGTACTCTTTATTTATATTTAAATCCTCACTGACTAAGGTCAAACGAATGTTGTATTGAATTGAAATACAATTTTAATCATTAGCACGTGAAAGTAGGAATAATTTTAAATACTATTTCCACTCACCTTCCTGTAAGCTCCTTTTAGTGTCAATTTTAAAGGAGACAATTGCATTCTCAGTCCTGTTGGAAGTTTCGTGAGTCGGCAATGCATGGTGACTCCATCGAAGAGTTCGATATGTTTTTCGGCACGTGTAGGCACATCCTGCGGCAGGGCGCCGACGGCGGCGCGGGCGCAGGCCGCCAGCAGCGCGAGGCAGAGCAGCGTGCGCGGTGCGCCCATTCTGCCGGACACTTCAGCAGTGCACTGCCGCGCGCTATCCCCCCTAACAGACTTCCAACTGGATCATACTATCTCGAGCTCGCCCTGCATGGAAAATTTCGGAACTAGTTTGTATGACATAACATGCGTATCTTATTAAGAAAATTGCTATCACGTCACGGTGATATAACTTCAATGTCTTATGAATTATTCGCGTATCACACGCAGATGTTTTTACGCAATTGGGAATAAATTAATTGAACGTTCAATTTAATTTTCCAAATACATCGATAATGAATATAATGATGTACGGTATTTTCGCACAATAGAAAATAGTCTATTAGGTATCATTCAACATTCGTTTTCGATGTGAGCGCATGAAAATATTGACCATGTAGTAGATAGGTAGGCAATATTTAGTAGTCAAAGTCTAATGGGTCATAGGATATAATGCAGTACACACATGATGGGTGTTACACGTAGTTGATTAATTATAGAACCGTTATCTAATACCTACATAATGATAGTAGATGTTAATGGTAATGAATATTAGAAGAGCTTCGTTGTTATTATGCATATCCAATATTTCCGACACAACATCATCATAGCATTTAGCCAAGAAAATAGTTACTTCTTTTACAAGGGTGTTAGTTGTTGTGCTAATTTTGATACCCTTAGTAAGCAAACGACTCCAATATTGAACCACGAACGTAGCGAGTGGTTCGAAAAGTGGAAAAATATATATGTTCGAAGCCAACTGGAATACTTAATATGATAATCTAGTTAACAGTAAAATGAAATGAGCCTTAATTAATCGTGTACCTATTACAAAACACATGTATGATTTTTTTATTTCTACCATGCTGCACCGAAACTCCTGGAAAAGTTACGATGTCCGGTGATGAGCATAGAGGTTTGTTTCTGAGACATGGATGTTTTCTATGAGATTGAATTTTTACATTTAATTATGCATATTCCTTGTCTGAGTGTCCACCCACAACATAAGCCCGATAAGCCGTCTTCAGTTATATTCGATAACAAATATTTATAAATTTAATTACTTTTTTACCAAGTTGAACAGAGATAGCGGCTTAAATATTCAAACAACTTTCTCAATCCCTTAGTACAGCAATGGGTAAAGGTCGTCTTTAGGGAATGCATATGGAATTACGGAACCCGCCGGAACAACGCCCGGAACCAGTTAGAAACTGCGAATAAGCTTATATCTCGTCCATCGACCTCAATCGCTTCGCTTACTTGCTTTTCACCTGTTTAGCTAAGTATAAACAATTACAGTTTTATCGGAGGCCAGCAAGTGAAAAGACCGACGTTCTTCGAACATAAAACAGCGCGTGGTTTGTCTGAACGTAGGTGCCATTTTTTTTTCAAATGATAGCTTAATACCTACCTGAGGCTATACTTTTTATGCCCAAATAACGAAAGTAGCAAAACATGCAGCAGCACCTATACCTATAGCAATGATCTTTTTCCCACGCCACTGTTGTAGTATAGACACTATTATTTTTGGGGTTTGATAGTCTTGTCTTGATAGCCTTTAGTTTATCTAACGGGCTCATTAAACCATAGGTTTTTTTTTTATTACATAGACACTTATCATTGGCCATAGTTGGAGCTTATCTTATTACCTATCGGTTTCCTACCCTAAACTTTTGTAATTTAGTTTATGAAAAGAAAGTCCCTGGTAACAAAACCTACTACTGCACGGGAAGCATGGTCGCGCGATAAATGATAAAACATCTGGCCTTCCCTATCGCACTTACTAATAGTGCGATAGGGACGGCCTGATATTTTATCGTCTATCGCGCGACCATGCTTCCCTGCTGTTCACTTCCAACAGGCAGGCAATTATGGTCGCGCGTTAAATGATAAAACATCAGGCCGTCCCTATCGCACTAGTAGTAAGACGGCCCGATGTTTTATCATTTGTCACGTGACCATGATTGCCCTGCAGTTTTGGATATTTTATTATCATTATGACGACCGGTCTGGCCTAGCGCGCAGTGACCCTGCCTGCTACGCCGCGGTCCCGGGTTCGAATGAGCAAAGATATTTGTTCCTGAGTCATGGATGTTTTCTATGTATATAAGTATTTATTTATTATATACAGGGTGATTCATGAGTCGTGAGCAGGAGTGAACAGGGTACTGGGGAGGGTCACACTGAGCAACTTTCATAATGGGGCAACACTAAATTGTGATATTTTTTTTTTCTTAACTATGACTTAATTGATAGTTAATCATCAATTAAGTCATAATTAGAAAAATAATCACAATTCAGTGTTGCCCCATTATGAAAGTTAGCTACCCTCCCCAGTATAAATAAATAATAAATAAATATTATAGGACATTCTTACACAGATTGACTTACGGTAAGCTCAAGAGTTGTGGGTACTCAGCAACGATATATATAATATATAAATACTTATATACATAGAAAACATCCATGACTCAGGAACAAATATCTGTGCTCATCACACAAATAAATGCCCTTACCGGGATTCGAACCCGGGACCGCGGCGTAGCAGGCAGGGTCACTACCGACTGCGCCAGACCGGTCGTCAGTACCCTGTTCACTCCTGCTCACGACTCATGAATCACCCTGTATATCGTTGTATGAGTACCTGCAACACAAGCCTTCTTGAGCTTACCGTGGGACTCAGTCGATCTGTGTAAGAATGTCCTATAATATTTATTTATATTTATTTATTTATTTTTATTTATTATTGTTGTCTAACTCATTTCCCAATTTTTCCCCTTCGTCACATAGTTTTATTTTGCTGCTTATTCTTTGCTTACCTTCTAAACGTAAAAATGTGGATATCAATCGTTGTTATATTAAACATAGTAAGCTATGAGCTATCGGCTAAAAAACGGGATGAACTCCCGTTTAAATAAAAACGGCGATGTTGTCGAAATGAGGGTAGTTTCTTTTGTTCACCGCCCTTACTAGCTCGCGGTGCCGCCGACCCCGAAGTGAGGGTATTTCGCGCCGATCCTCGCAAACGGTCGCAGCGAGCTGCGGCCCGCAGTCTGCGTCGGGATACCATCGGCATCGCGCGTGCTCAGTGAAAATGCTCCTCGTTACGGAGCGAAACATGTCGAGCGACCTTAGACAATTTTACGTGAGTTACCCGATTTTACATATTTAATATGACAGTGTCTCACGGTAGTTTTATTATTAGAATCAATTGTTATTTGAAAAATTATGTGATAAAGACCAAAAGTTAGTGAATCAGTAGGACAACATTCGTAGGTATTATACTAAATTAACTAATGATTAATATTTAAACAAAATGGTTTGTTAAAAAACACGATTCCCTAATAAGAGCTCCGCTGGACGGAGCGGACGATGACCTTTAATTAAAACTAATGAAGGAAAAGATACTTAAGAATTTATTTCAAAGAAGTAATAAGTAAATTGAGAATATCTTAACTTGACAAGGAGAGAATTCCATAGTCGAGTGTCTTGACTAGTCTTGAGAAATAATATTTGTAAGTATTAACTTTTTGGAAGATGACGAAATATATTGGTTAATACAATAAATAATAATAAAAAGTATTATAAGCATTTAGTTTATATAAAGTAAATTAATTAGCTTATTATTAGCTTATTAATAATAAAAAAAAGAAATAGATATACCTATGTAAAATTTCTCTGAAAAATAGATTATTAAGACTGTTAGTTATGGAGGAGCGGGGCATCCCAATACAGGTCTACTTACCTAAAGGGAAGTCCCAACCACTGATGGCAATATTGTAAACCTTTTTCAAGGAAATAAAATATTTTTCATTTTCATTTTCATTTTCGTTTGTCCTTTTTTATGACACCAATGCATCGGAAAGGGACAAACGAACTTTATCGGCTTGATAACTTTAGAGTACGTTTATGAATAACGCCGCGTCTTGCGTGAGCGACGAACCCGCGACGGCGACGCGATGCGATGCGATGCGACGAAATCAAACCTTCTATCTCTATGGACTTGTCTTAGGTGGGCGACGGAACGCGACGGCGATGCGACGCGACGAACTAGCGATGAACATGCGAATGTTAAGCGACGCGATGCGATCAAACCGCTGTGTTCATATGGGAGTGTCTTGCGTAAGCGACGGCCCGCGACGGCCCGCGACGGCGATGCGACGCGATGCGATGGCGATGGGCGCGCGATCAAGCTATTTGATTTTTAGAAGCAAATTCAATACGTAGAGAGGTCGGACTAGAGAAATAACGATTGATTACTAGTCTCACATTTCATTCTTTATATTTTCTTATAATAAAAATTCAAAATATTCAAATTAACATAAGTTGACCAAAGGAGTAATGTGTCTAAAAAGTAAGGAAATTACAACTTTTGTAACTTGTATTGACAGCCTTTGATTATGTGCACGGTGATACGAGATTGTCTGCGTAAAATATTAAAATTTAAGTGTGAACTAAAAATATGAAACACTAGAGACTTTGGTGAATAGGATCACAAAATTAACTAGTTATTACAACGGGCTCGTAGCCTAGCGGTTTCGACGTCTGGACGCCGCGCCAGCACGCGCCAATAACATTAGCCGGGCCAATAACACATGTAATTTTTTGCACACAGCTCAGCTCTTTGAAACTGTTTATTTTAAGTTACTTACAATTAGTAGGTACCATATAATAATAATATATTCTTATCTCTTGTAAACTTTACAAAAAAGTTAACACATGAAACCAAAAGAATTGTTACTAGCAATTAAATTCAAAACTATCAAGATCATTCTTGCCTGTGTGTTGCGTTACCGGTGGCTCGCGTACCGAGCGCCAACGCCATCTATCAATGGCTATTTCACGAAATTGATGAACGCTCTAAGGAATAAGGGCTCTTAGTGTAGTGGTTATGCCAGTCGACACTAGATGGCAGCATTAAAAAACACTGGGTTACACTGTATGACATTTTTTCATTTCAACATTAAGTAAATAGCATTCGTTATAAGTAAATAGTATACGTTAATTCGTCGCTCAGTTTTGCCGTGAAGGACGGGCAAATAAATAGACACACACACACTTTCCCGTTTATAATATTAGTATGGATTAAAATAAACATTATAAAGTTAATAAAAACAAAATGCAGTATTATTGTGTGCTACTTAAAACTTTCCTTATTAGTATAAAACCCGGAGTTCTTAAAAAAAATAAGAAAGTAGAATCTTAGAGAAAGAAATAAGCAGGTAAACAAAATCAAATAATCCATACTGATTAAACTGGAAAGTGTGTGTGTGTCTGTTTGTTTGTTCGTCTTTCAAGAAGAAGCCGCGGGAAAAAGCTAGTAGAACATTTCTAATCACCAAAATGCTAGTGCCGAATTTAAACTATTGGAACGGATTATATCGCGTATAATGAATTTACAATACTTACATCGTGCGTTTTATTTATTGACGACATTTCACAACGATGATGTATTTCATGAGTAACTACTAACTATCGCCCGAACCGAAAACAAACTTAGAAGTTATAATCTTATAATACTGAAACTGCTTTCAAGAAATTTCAAATTACCTTACAAGAAAAAATCAAATTCTTTATATTTATAAATCTACTGAAACATTGTAAGTAGGTTCTATAGATATTTTAAAATAAATAAATATTTTTTTAATAAAATCAAGCCTATCTCTAAACTAAGCAAAGCTACTAGGCCACAAGGGTTCCAAGCGACAATATATTTAGACATACATATTTCCTTATTTATAGTAACTACACAAAACACACATAAATACATAGATAACACCCCAGATAACAATAAACCATCTGTACACATATAAATGTCCTAACATAGATTCGAACCCAGGACCATCAGTTTCACCTCAGGCACCGATAACAACTAGACCACCGGACGCGGCCGCAGTCGTGGTTCATGAGTTTAATGTTTACATCAAATATTCAAGCGGTATGTAAGTACATTACGGTCAGGTGCTAAATTAACATTTTCTATTGGGCGTTAAACGTTCGCCCATGCGTTTTTTAAATTTGCCGCCTTTTTATGCGCCAAGATTTGCTTGACCGTCTATACTATCAATATTTGCCTCTTTGAATATGGCTTGGATACGTATTTTTCACGCATGACGTGTTTGTTTGAAAAAACGTTATGTTGAAACGAACATTTCCATATCGTATTCAGAGCTCATTACATGTCTTAAGATTTTCAAAGTTCGAACCGCGCCGTACGTCTTTTTAGTAAGAACGGAGAGGTTTTGAGGGAATTCAGAAACGGCTTCGTTCTGCATGATACCTAAAGTAATACCTATTAAAGGGGTCCACCGAATACTCGATTGGAATGAGAATACGACTCACAGGACTCGATATCATTCATTCATTCATTCGACATGATTCGACTCGATAGTACAGTTAGCACAAGAGTATAATCATAAGAGTAGAATATAATCATGTCTGATAATATATATGTACCTACACGTTCAGATTGATAATGTACGGTCAACCAAATTGAATCCTAGGCCTCTCTAGGACCCGGTCTTATTGACACCGTGCTTTATTTGCCCTAGACGTCACTGCCAGTCTACAGTGGCCTAGCATTCAAATTGGTTATCTGAATCTACAAGCTACGACACTTATTGCCTGAACCACAGATTAATAATAAGTTACTAACGTAACCTGAACAAGCAAAATCGTGTGTAGTGTCTTCGATTCAGCTTGACTTAATCATATAGGTATACGTTGGTATACGTTGTTTGTCTGGCTACTTAGCGGGTTTCTCAGTCTTTCATTACATTTTTTAATTTTTGGTATAGCCTATTTATTTATTTTTATCAAATTAGTTTTACACATATGGATAAATCTATAAACTCAACTCAAAAGAATACCCCAAAAGTTAAGAGATATTGTTATTTGTTACATAATAAATATTTAATCGTGTTATAAAACCTCAACCTAGAGTGTTAGAGCAGGGACCAAGCTCCCGGCGGTCCCGGCTGCAGCTAGAGAAACCGTCGGACTATCCGCGCCGTGTCCAAGATCACCGCTTTCTATATTAATTTCATTCTAATTCATTCATTTCATTGTAAAACATAAATACTTATATCAAACTGGCTGTACTTATTGACTTAAGTCGCTGATTGTTGGCAGTTACAAAGCGAACAATATTTATACACATTGTTAACCAAGGAACGATACGGTGCCTTTCACCCGAGATAAACACTGCTTTTCATTTCGAATTCGAGGAAAATTAAAATTCACGTTTCAAAGTTTTTATTGTATATAAGAATCAGGTTACATTGCAGGTCGAAATATACAATTACACATTCAGTTAGACTGACTTTACCTTTTCAGGCATATATACATTTATAGCTAAACTTAAATAAAAAAATATTACGAGTAACTTAAATACTCATTGACTGAATAAAAACATTTCGATAAGCCACAGTTTTACGTTTGACTTAAATAATTTTATTTAATTTTTAAGTTTCGTTAATTAAAAATAAAATAAAATAAAAAAGTATAAACTAATACCAAAGTGTTGTGATTTATGAAATGGGAAGTTAAATATCGATATGAAATTTAATAATAAAATGATTGATAACAATCCAACATGTTTGATTTATTGTAAAAAAACAATACAAATACGTACTTGACGAATAGAAGTAAAACGCTCTCGTGCGGAAAGGGAACATAGATATGATTCATTGTACACTTTTTAGAACAACGATGACCCAATTTCAGTGCATCAGAAACCTAACCATATTTAAATAAGTATGTAGTACAAATGTGTGCGAAAAAATTTTTTTAGTTTTCTAAGTCTAGTATAATTTTAATAGTATAATTTGTACTATGTATTTCCTTCATTTAGTAATAAAAAAAAAAAAAAAACAGTATTACAGTAACGGAAAATAATGATAGATTATTTTCCGCTACTGTAAGTTAATAACTGTTTAAGTTTAGGATCTAAGTATAATTTATTAAGTTTATTAAGAATATTCATCAAATTCGGTTAAGATAAATGATTCTGTCCCTATAGGTAGGTACAAACCTATGCCTCTCTTTTTCACTTTATAATTATGCTTTATACACAATACGAGTACAATAATGATAATAGCTTCTTCATTAACTTTTACTTTGCTGTGAGACA
This sequence comes from Leguminivora glycinivorella, assembly GCF_023078275.1. Lineage (NCBI taxonomy): Eukaryota > Metazoa > Arthropoda > Insecta > Lepidoptera > Tortricidae > Leguminivora > Leguminivora glycinivorella. The sequence goes on from NC_062971.1 coordinate 27,946,592, forward strand.
TGTGCCGAAGTTTTTATGCTTTAGATTAAATCATTAAATATTACGTTTCTAATCTGATGCACTAAAAACACTTACATTTGCACATAATTCTTGTTTTATAGGCCCTAAACAATAGAGAAACCGATCATTGTTCTTATTATATCTGGTTTCACTATCACTCGCTGAAGAAGTGTGTTTCACTTCATTACATAGAACAACGCAATTTTTGTGATTTGCATGATCTTTCACTTTCAATTTTTTGTGCAGTTACCACGTTACCAGTGACTAGCGAGCGATAAATATTGCACATCGGTCCGGTGAAAGAGGCATTTCTTGTTTACGACAATTTTTGAGGTTTGCTGACCGTCCATCAGACTGTAACGGGTCTCTATTGGTTCCCATATTTTTTGAAGTCCGATTTTTACTATGCATAACGTTTTCCGTCATAATTTTTCTTAGTCATATTATCACTAGTCATAAAATTAAACGTTAGAAACTGTAGTTCCGATTTTCGACAGCCATAATTATTGTCAGTCATAAAATGTATTAGCCATAATAATCAAAGTCCATAGTTATACAAATCCATAATGTTGAAGGAAATAAACTTATTCGGAATAATTGTTCTAAGGACTTTATCACAAGTCATAATGATTAATATAATAACCATGTGTTTCTTCACTAATAGGATTCAATTGGATCTCTATTGTTTCCCATAAAAAATGTAATGTTTTTTCGTCTGCATTTTCGTAAGTTGTAATTTGGCTTACTAACTTTCCCAGTATTTATTAAATTTTCATGGCACCTATTAAACCAATTGGTCTCGCCAAGGACCCGACGTTGACGAATTCTATATCTCTTAAGGATATAGCTTTTAAGGACAAAAGGTAACTAGCAAAAGGAAACTAACGAACCTACAAGAAGCAAAGGGTTACTTTTTGAAACAATTTTGTTCCGCCAATAAGTCGACGGAGCCCCGCTACGCGGGCCTCCTATTTCCGCTCTAAGGGACAAAAGGAAACTAACAAACCTACCTGAGGAATAGGGTTACTTTTTGTTTGGAAGTCATAAATAGTATTTTATGTCTAACATTTTTCTGTGTAATTGTATGTACTTATGTCTGAAAGAAGATAGGAATTTTAGACTTAATTATTAATCTATATGCAGAACAATCATTAGGGCGTTAAACTATATGGGCGTTAGCCTTATAATATTTCTAAATAATTATTGATATGCTTTAAAACATTATACACATCAACTTTATGACTTTTAAGGTTATGGTATCCAATATGATGGGTTGTTAATGTTAGAACCATTAAGCATTATTCGTAACAAAAATTATGACTAGTGTATTTATGACCACAAAATATATGAATAACGACGTCTGACTAACGAAATTATGAACAATAAGTTTATGGGAAAGAAAGGGATCCCGACTGTAACATGTTAATATTTTATGGTATACTTGGGTACTGTCGGATAGATGATAAGATGTTATACTTGCAATCATTCCCAAAATCTAAAATCACTATTAGAACAATACGCCTTTTCTCCATGTATTACTTACGGCTCAGCCAACATTGGTCTAAGCGGACAGCGGTGATCGGCGGCCATACATCGGACTGTAACATGTTATTCGCATATTTCACCGCTGTCGCGCTTAGACCAATGTCGTGGCCGGGCCGTTAAGTAGTAATCGCTCAGTCGTGTCTGTCATGTAATGACGACGTTGCAAGGGCCGACTTGCTCATGGGCAAATACTTCTCTATGGTAAGTCCCTATTTATGTTAAGTTAATTGCGTTATGTATCCCAGTTTCCAGAGGCTAGGTACTCTGCGTTCAGTATGATTTGCATTTGCTTTAATACAGTCAGACGTAAGGTCAGTGCGGGCAAGACCGGCATAGTTTATTTGAAATAAAGTTTGAGTGGATAAAACTCTATAATTAATGTAGTCTGGCGTAATGCGCATGGTCCTATGAGATAGCAAATATTATATTTTACAAAGGTTTTATAGCAAATATTATATTTTACACAAAGCGAAAGAATTCTCAGCCTTAACAACTACTCCACACGAGATGGCGCGCATTTCGCCACAAAAACTCAAATAGGTTTTTTCTATTCGTTATAATATTTTGGTGAAATAAGGTACTTTTAGACCGATTTTTCAAGTCATAAAAAATCACATTTTATAAGGCTCGGCGGGTTGACCGTCCCCCCGCGATAAGTACAGAAAGACCGTGCGTAGTGCTTGTTGTCGCGTAATTTCATATGAGACTAGGTTCCAAAATCATGATCATTATTATTTTACGTAATAACAGGGCAGAATGTGCTAGATATTAATAAAATAATGTTAAAATATTGAACATATAAGCATTTTTCTATTTATAAGGCAAGACCGGCATAAGTCCCGTAGATGGGGTTCATAACCTTTTCTTTTCAGGTCCTGGGTGCGTAGCCGAATGGCATTTCTCCGACGCCAAACGAAAACGAAACCTGTGACGAAACGCCGCGCCAGTTTGACTGGCTCTGTCGCGCCAATACGCACGAGCGATAGAGATAGATATCTACTAGCGTTTCGTTTCGTGAGCGTTTCGTGAGCGTTTGTGCCATTCGGCTACGCACCCTGATATTGCATAATACTGTTTTTCCAACGAACACCTGCGATACAATTTAGTCACGATATTACAGGCTCATATAAATCCAACTACTTATCTGTTTTTGAAACTTTTTTATTAAGAAAAGGTAATAGGATATTAAGATACGTGAATTGGTTTGGTAACATTTCTTAGCAATGCTTGGTTTTTCTATAGTTACTACCAGAGCTGAGCTATACCACCCCCGAAAACATATTGACGACACCCATGACGACTTTTTGTCAAAGTGACAGCCAGCAATGTCAATTAACGGTTGGGTAGCCGTAAAATAGTCGGTCAAAAGTGTCAAAACCATTTTAAAGGGTACCCATACGGTCCCTGTTGGGTAATGCTGATTATAAAAATAATGACCAACTGGAAACCCTACTCTCTTCTGAAATATTTGTCGCCGCATGTTGTACAATCTAAATATACTTAAACAAAAATAATAAAAAACGGTTAGAGCTTACGATAATTCTACCAACTTAAATATGATGATGAATAATGCAGTGTAGGCTTACTTCTGTTCACCTCTTATCATTCTTCAAAACCATGTCACATATATTTTATTTTTACTTAATACTTTCGAATGATTTTAGTAACACCATACGAATCATTATCAAAACTGTATTTCGAAGTTAAAATCAAAAACGGTACAACTATCATAAGCCAAAAACGTACCTATATATTGATATTGTTTACACTCGACTTATCCAATAAAGCCTAAAAACCGGCCAAGAGCGTGTCGGGCCGTCGGGCCACGCTCAGTGTAGGGTTCCGTAGTTTTTCGTATTTTTCTCAAAAACTACTGAACCTATCAAGTTCAAAACAATTTTCCTAGAAAGTCTTTATAAAGTTCTACTTTTGTGATTTTTTTCATATTTTTTAAACATATGGTTCAAAAGTTAGAGGGGGGGGGACGCACTTTTTTTTCCTTTAGGAATGATTATTTCCAAAAATATTGATATTATCAAAAAACGATCTTAGTAAACCCTTATTCATTTTTAAATACCTATCCAACAATATATCACACGTTGGGGTTGGAATGAAAAAAAAAATATCAGCCCCCACTTTACATGTATGGGGGGTACCCTAATAAAACATTTTTTTCCATTTTTTATTTTTGCACTTTGTTGGCGTGATTGATATACAATACATATTGGTACCAAATTTTAGCTTTCTAGTGTTTACGGTTACTGAGATTATCCGCGGACGGACGGACGGACGGACGGACGGACGGACGGACGGACGGACGGACGGACAGACGGACAGACAGACATGGCGAAACTATAAGGGTTCCTAGTTGACTACGGAACCCTAAAAAGGTTGGCAACTCCTTGTTTATCATATGCCGGTCTTGCCTTTCTCTTTTATGCCGGACTTTCTGACTAGGCACAATTTCTAAGTTACATATTTCAGAACATAAAACTAGAAATTGAGCGCGTTTTGAGTAGAATAATAGTACTAGTCAGAAATAACGGTTATTAAATGACTGCGTTACATGCATGATATACAAATATTCCGACTGCTTCTATTTTATTTTATTTTTTTGCGGAACCATGTTGAACTCGATGTTCGAGTTCGAAACGAGAAACAAGTTTATTGTTAACTAGTGTTCGTCCTAGGGATATGTATTGAAGACCAATGGATTAAGGATGAAAAACTGCTATACCTCCAGAGGTGTGAGAAGCGTAGATATATAAACAAAAAAGTTATAGTCAATAGTCAATACACTGACCTTAGACAGGTAATCTTCTGAATAATAAAATTGTTGTTGTTTTATTTTGTTGAAGATGGCATAACATCTGGATGCTGATAAGCAACAATGTGTCAACCCACACGCCAACCATTTTGAGAAAATGGCGTCTAAAGATTTTTTCCTATTTTTTTGTGTTTCTCTTTAAAAAAATAGTTTTTATTTAGATTGTTGTGTTTTTCAGCTATAATATGTTGACTAGTAGTGATTATTGTAGCTTAATTTCAAAACAAACTTCAATTTGACGAAATAATGCCCTTTTCTTTTATTGCGAATTGTTTGATGACGATAAACTTTTTCAAGACTGTGTTATGATACTTAACTCACTTTTGCTAATTGTTTAAAAATATTTATGAGACTTAAATAAACATGTTAAAGCACATGACTTGTTGTTGTGAAATACTCAACCTATGCACAAATTTAACTTTATACTTAAGTGTTAAGTAACATATCAGTCATCGTTATGTTATTAGGTATGTAGGAATCAAAACATTATTTGTTAATCAAACCTTGTAATGTTTTTTTCTACTCCCAAACTGTTATTCGACATTTACAGGGTCGTGTATAGATCTTTAAAACCCTTCATAAAAGTCTATTCCCCAAAGCCAGCGTCCACTGGCTTTCCGCGCGTGCGCTCAGTATCGAAAAATCTGCAAACACATTGTTTGGTTCTGTAACCATGGAAACGCATTGTTATAACGATACTGCGTGCGTGCGTGGGAAGGCTTTGGGCAGCTGAGCTGACAGTGCAAGCCTTTGCATCAAAATACAGGAAACAAGAAAACTATTAAAAACGAAGTGCATGGTAGTTGTAAAAGTATTGTATTGTATGCAATGATGTTTAACTGACTCAAAAATATTCGTGGCGTCTTAATAACAAATTTCGGCTTTGCCTCAAATTGTTACCCACGCCACTCTTTTTGACCTCCTTTAAACGCCTCTTGCATAAAATATTATAAATTAACTATTAGAGTAATGATCATTTCTAGACAGATATTTAAATTATCTGTGCTTTTTCAACAAAGAATCGTTACAAAAACTAAATAATCATCTTTTATCTAAAAAAAAATAAACTACTTATCAAAAATATTAATCAAAATATTTGTTTACGCTAAGAAATGGACTAAGTCATTTAAATCATGAATAACTCATGACTTGTACAAAAACAAAAAATAAAATATCTTTTAACAAAATAATAAACGACCATTTAGTAAGGAATAATCAAAACCTATGACTTTTTGACATTTTATGTTCATGGTGAATGTTACAGAATATGTATGAAAATATTAGTAAAAGTGCGTTTTGGCTTGGAGTGCTGTTCAATATTTCCATACATTTTCCGCAACCCTCACCGTGACAGTAAAATATCAAAAAGTCATGGTAACCGTCCTGGTAGCCACATAAAGGCACATAATCTATTTAGTAGCTTATATTAGTTTTTTATATAAACACGTAAGTATAGCAAAAATGTATGCAAATTATAATAACGGATATGTACATTCATGACTTAAAATGTTAAATTTCGTACTGAATTACCATTAATGTGCAAAAATATACTAACGGACTGAGTCATAACTTATTCAAACATAATTTAATATGATCAGTTATATTTTACAATATAGTGTCATGGTACTTACACCAAAAAACGAACAATTTATGACCCTAATATAATTTAACAATAATGACTTATGTTTTATAACACGAGTCGTAGCATAAAACAACGAATAAAATATCATTTTGCAATAATCATTCAAGTCTCATAGTGGGTAACTATGACATTTTTTGCGTTTTGCAGGAATGAGTCAAGTGTAAAACATTATTTAAAATCGTTTTAATTATAGAAATAACATTATTTTTGAATGTGAATACATGTAAATTATTGTATTTGGCATTTAAAATGAATACATGACAAAAAAAGACAGAAATAAGCTATTTTACTATATGTTTTTCGGAAAACTGACCTCAAAACGTATTCCGTAAAAAAAGTATGATTACACCTTATAAATACCGCATTTTTGTCACCAGTAGTATTTAACACTTGAAAACCGCAATAATGAATATATTTTTGCTGATAATTTGTTTAATTACTTATTATAAACACTATTTTTAGGAACACCTACCTTTACACCGTTTGTGCTAAAACAGAACTAGCGGAATGTGATTTTCGCAATAATGAGTCAACCCTCATAACACATTATTGTAATTTAAATATGTCTTCTGCCAATTACTATAATAAGTTAAGGTTCTTGACATCTTGACACATTAATGCAAAACAGGCAACACACGATAAAGGATTTGTGTTAACCTATTTTTTTACTTTTGGGATTGTGAAAATTTTCAAAACGAAAAGGTCATTTTTAGGGTTCCGTAGTCAACTAGGAACCCTTATAGTTTCGCCATGTCTGTCTGTCCGTCCGTCCGTCCGTCCGTCCGTCCGTCCGTCCGTCCGTCCGTCCGTCCGTCCGTCCGTCCGTCCGTCCGTCCGTCCGTCCGTCCATCCGTCCGTCCGTCCGCGGATAATCTCAGTAACCGTAAGCACTAGAAAGCTGAAAATTGGTACCAATATGTATATCAATCACGCCAACAAAGTGCAGAAATAGTTTTATAAGGGTACCCCCCCTACATGTAAAGTGGGGGCTGATATTTTTTTTCATTCCAACCCCAACGTGTGATATATTTTTGGATAGGTATTTAAAAATGAATAAGGGTTTACTAAGATCGTTTTTTGATAATATTAATATTCTCGGAAATAATCTCTCCTAAAGGAAAAAAAAGTGCGTCCCCCCCCTCTAGCTTTTGAACCATATGTTTAAAAAATATGACAAAAATCACAAAAGTAGAACTTTATAAAGACTTTCTAGGAAAATTGTTTTAAACTTGATAGGTTTAGTAGTTTTTGAGAAAAATACGAAAAACTACGGAACCCTACACTGAGCGTGGCCCGACACGCTCTTGGCCGGTTTTGCAAATTGAAGTTTAAAAATCCAGCTTTAACATGGCATTAAAATCTCATTTTTAGGGTTCCGTAGTCAACTAGGAACCCTTATAGTTTCGCCATGTCTGTCTGTCCGTCCGTCCGTCCGTCCGTCCGTCCGTCCGTCCGTCCGTCCGTCCGTCCGTCCGTCCGTCCGTCCGTCCGTCCGTCCGTCCGTCCGCGGATAATCTCAGTAACCGTTAGCACTAGAAAGCTGAAATTTGGTACCAATATGTATATCAATCACGCCAACAAAGTGCAAAAATAAAAAATGGAAAAAAATGTTTTATTAGGGTACCCCCCCTACATGTAAAGTGGGGGCTGATATTTTTTTTCATTCCAACCCCAACATGTGATATATTGTTGGATAGGTATTTAAAAATGAATAAAGGTTTACTAAGATCGTTTTTTGATAATATTAATATTTTCGGAAATGCGTCCCCCCCTTTCTAACTTTTGAACCATATGTTTAAAAAAAATGAAAAAAATCACAAAAGTAGAACTTTATAAAGACTTTCTAGGAAAATAGTTTTGAACTTGATAGGTTCAGTAGTTTTTGAGAAAAATACGGAAAACTACGGAACCCTACACTGAGCGTGGCCCGACACGCTCTTGGCCGGTTTTTTTTAGTTTTTGTGGGTTGACACATTATTGCTTATCACCATCCATCTCTGAATCTAACTGTTCTGTAACAATAAGAGGATAAGGACTCGGTAGAAATTTGATAAAAACCAACATATTTCATGTAAAGTTTTTTATTTAAAATATGCAATTCGATTTAATTAACATTCTTTCGTCGTCTATGCGCCACAAAGCGAGTTCGTGAGAGACAGACGATAATATTGTCAGAATATTCCAAGCCTAAATGCAAATAAATAAATAAATAAATTACTATTCTAACAAATGCAAATGTTTTAAAAGGTAAGTGGCGCTTATAACTATTGAGGTATGTATATTTGTATACGTACTTGAATTACATAACTGAGTACCAAATTAAGTAATCGTGTGTGTGTAGAATCAGGCACGCAAAGGTTTATTTAATAATTTTATATAACAAGTCCCCCCTTAAGACTTCTTAAATAGCGTCATTACATGGAAACATCCACGTGCTTGTGTAGAATAGTTAGGTACAGTCGAGTTCATAAACATGTGTACATTTCGTCATCTTAACTCGTTTCAATAAAGTGAAAAAGTGTACACAACTACATATACTTATTTATGAACTCGATTGTACCTAATAAATGTTTCTATTTACCTTCCTATTTCATTAAGAATAATTGGTTGATAAAAAAATATCTTCTGTTGTCTATTAGTCAATTCTTAATGAATAATTCAATTTATGTGAAGGATAATTAAGTTATTTCTGTTATTGCCTGTAGCGTTTGTGTAGAGCGTTTTCAGTTATTCGATTCCTGTCACTACCCATTTATACTTAATTTGATTCTCTGTCTAGTTTCAAGCATGGTCTCGTGAAATGGCCTATTGCGTAGGCCCGTCTTTCACTTTCTGCAAGTGCGAGGACGCACCGATGCGACAGGCTATATCACAAAAGCGGACTAGGCCCGCAGGCAAAGCTTTGAAATGTTAGAACCTTTCGTTTTAAGTGCGAAATCGCGTCAATAGAATTTTCATTGTTTTCAGGCGTACACTGACCTGTGACATGTGTTGCAGCTGTGATGGTTTCTATATGCAAAAACATAACTATTGTCAACGTGTAGGAGTGGCGCTGATTGTTACAAATACACGTAACCTTATGGACATAGGTATCAATTAATGCTAACGGCGGCTGTTGGTACTAATTTGCCTCCACAAAATTTAATATAGAAAATCCTACAAAATGAGAGTACCTAAGACCATTCGTGCACCTAGCTAATAGCTTGATAAAAAGCGTGGCGCTTCCATGGTTTGCGGGGAACGGGGGACGTAGGGCAATGGGTTCCCTGTCACCACGGGACCACTGAAGCGGCTCGCTCTGTCAAGGTAAAAGAAACTGTTATTAGTGTTTAGGTTTTAATATAATTTATGGGAGAAGGGTAGTGTTTAGTCGGAGATGGTAGCGCCGTTGTCGGAGCGGCCCCAGGGCGAGAGCAGGGGCCCGGGCGCGGGCCAGGGCGCCGCCACGGGCGCGGGCAGGAGCTCGGCGCGCGGGTGCAGGTGCACTAGCGGCGACGGAGCCGCTGACAGGAACAAGCGGGACACGGCCTGGAAACAGAAACCGGGGTTAGAGCCCATTTACACAATGTACTGAATCATCATCCTCCTTGCGTTATCATGGGAGCCTGCCGAGCCTGGGGACCTTCCAACCCGAAGGGTACGAGTAACTAAACCTTATCAGGATTAGTCCGGTTTTCTCACGATGTTTTCCTTCATCGAAAAACGACTGGTGAATACCTATCAAATGACATTTCGCACATAAGTTCCGAAAGACTCATTGGTAGGAGATGGGATTCGAAGTTTCGAACCCGCGACCTCCGAACTAAGACTATTGAGAGTCGCACGCTCTTACCGTTAGACTTAGTGCGTTTTCACATTATCCGATCCGATATAGGATGTCGGACCGATATCCCATACATTACAGGCGCCATCTTGGATTTTATCCATTGAAATCCTTCCGACATCCGATATCGGATCGGATAATGTGCTTATTAGTGCTGAATAGGGACGTTGACATGAATCGCGGATTACACGAAAGAACACGCGACCGAGCCCACTGGTGGCCGAGCCGGGGATCGAACCCGGATCTTCAGCTTACGCGGCGGGGGGTCTTGACATATTTTTGTATTGTAAATATGCGTAATAAATGAATTACAAATAATCAAAAATAGGTAAATGCCAATCAGAGCGCCACGTCACGCGCTCTGCATTTATGTGATACCTACTTGACATAATTGGCCCTTTATTGGTAGCGTGCGTGATAGAGTGGCGCTGATTGTCATAAATACACAACATCTTATGAGCATGTCCAACATTGGAACCTTGGAACTGATTTGACACCATACAATTTAATATGGAAAAGCCGACAAAATGAGGGCAGCACCGGTCAGTATTGCACGTAGCGAATAAACAATATTCTGACGACGCTGTGGCGTCATTAAAATCTTCCTTGAGCACTATTAACCTCTAAAACGCCCCATATAACCATAATCGGTCGCCGTTCCTACGCAAATCCTCCTATTTTGTGTACACACAGGTCTTCGGGTCTCAATGCTTAGTCGCAGTACGGTCGACGTTTAGTCTAGGCTTGTGTCGTTCACGAACTATGAACTGTTAGGAATAAAATCCCATCAATGACCGAAATGAACTGAATCTTTCCGTGCTCTGAGAATCGGTCTTTGCTCATTTAGTTCAGTACAGGATCGGCGAACGCGAGCGGTTTGGATCGAGAACGAATGTGTGACTGCGCCGACCGAGAGTGAGAGCTACTTAGCAGAGCAACAAAAAAAGTCAAGTTTTCATATTAAACTTCGGTTACTTACAACCTTTCGGCCCGGAATGTTACTATCTGTGGACTATTCGTATCATTTTGACACTATTCGATCCCATTCGTTCTGATCTTTCCGACCGCAACGGTCGCTGGTCTGGCTGAACTAAATGAGCAAAAGACCTAAAAGAGCGAACTAGTTCGTGTGAGCGACTGAACGAGATCGGAGCGCTCCGATCAACGAACGAAACGGCACAAGCCTAGTTTAGTCGCGGCGACCCAAATGGGGACGATTGGTAACAGGCACAAATGGTCACAGAAGTGACAGAAGTGTGCACTACGCGTGCACACATTGTTACCGTTTGGCGACTACTTTCCCAAAATCATTCGTTCATTTCATTCATTTCAAATGGCGACTGTCAGAGACGTCAAAGTAAAAAAGAAATAAAGTCATTTGACATTAAAATGTAATGGCGTAAGAATTTGTTAAAGATAAAATATTGTTTGCATTTGTAATATAATGTGGGCTAATTACCATGGCCAATTAAATTGCTCGAGTGATTTCATAAAATAAGTCTAAATTTATCAACGCGCCATCAATTTACCTCAGTTTAACCAGTAATAATATTATTGACTACTCGGTGTTTGCGTGTTATGTATATTGATTGGTGAAGTTTTAGTGCTCCGGTGCATATACTATACTGAAATAATAAAAATAATGCCTAGAAAACCAATAAAGTTGTTAAAATATGGATTAAGACGGTAATATTCCATGTAAAAAACAGTCGCCAAAAGGTCACCAAACGGTCGACAAACGGTCGCAAAATGGTCGCAGCGTACACGCGTGACCGAAAGCAGTGAATATTTATTATATTTTCAAAATGGCTTCATGTATTAATTTTTTTCCAGGTATCCTCAAACTTTATAAACAATTAAATATGCCGTCGTACTCAGTAGCCCTCACTAAAGAAGATTAAAAAAAATTGTAACGTGCGTACCGAGCTGCTGGGTTGTAAAGGATCGGGGATCATATTATTATGGTCTTCTATAGAGCAACTAGTATTTTGCGGCATTTCACAATTGACACTTGTTGAAGTAGTCGTCATTAATATTACTATCAACATTAATTTCAGCGATCTGTACTTCTTAAGTCAAGATTTTTGTATAGATAAGTGTCTACAAATTTGTAATGTTAAAGAGACATAAATAAAACGTAGTAGAGTAAATAATGTGTTTTTTTTTGTAACCCAAACAAAATACTTGTAGATACGAGTGCGGAAAAGAGGAAAATCGATACGAGTAGCGATAAATTAATACACGAACGAAGGGAGTGTTTTACTTCGACACGAGTTGTGAATGTCCTTTTCGCACGTGTATAGTACGACGACTTTCAGTACCTAAATCTAAGCTAAGAGTTTCGACCAGACAAGAAATGAATCATTGCTTGATTTACTCGCACTACTGCGTTAGAAAAAGCAGCATCTGTACTGAAAAAAAAAACTATCATTGCGCAATAGAAATTCTATTAATATCACAGTAAATACTCTATTTCATTTGATTCCTACTTTTATTGTGTAAAGCAACACTACTCTTCATTTTTATAAATAAGAATTAAAAATTATATATTTAATACATTAAGTAACTATAAAGTGCTTATCTATTTGTATTATCATTCTGCACTTTTCTTAACTTTCCCACATTTCTATAAAATGTCGAAGAGTGCTTAAATTGTCGTCGTCGTTTATTATTATTTAATTCGCTCATATTTAAATGATTCAAAGCAACCAGTCCACAACTTCACAAGACAGTTTGAGAAACCTTCGTATTTCAGATTGTCATTTGCGGATACAGTGGTTTAGGAGCAGTTCGGTAATCAGACCTACACATGTGTGTACAAATTCTGTCAATGTCACTGTCAGAAACCGTTCTGACAGTGACAATGACAGCCACAAATTCGTCCACATGTTGTTACCGTTATGTGTGCAAACGTCGACTAATAAAGTGTCGTTAAAAGTCATTCTGACAGTGACATTGACAGCCACAAATTCGTACACATTTTGTTACCGTAACGAGTGCACACGACGACTACATTTTGTTATTGTATCAATACGGTCGCATTGTTTGCACGACGTTACCACGCGTTATGTCACATTTGACAGTTAGATACTGATTTGAAGATTTTGCGACTGAAATGGTTGTATGGGCGCTGTCAGTCCAATGCAGATCTGTATATTATTGCGTGCTTAGGTTTCGTGTTTTTTGGTTGTTAATTCTGTTTAAACAGTTACCAATTAGATTATGACTGTTATGAGTGCTTTTACTTCTTCAATGAACAAGCAAGCTGAATTTGTGCGGAATAATGGGCGCGTTACGAGCCTATCATATTTGTAAGAATTATGATTGCGTCGTATCTTTCGCATTCCAAATTATCATAATTCATAATGCGCTTCGGGGATATTAAGCTTTGTGTTTAGTAAGAAAAACGAGATCAGCGGTGATAGGATAGTCGTATTTTTATCCCCTTTCACCATGCCTTTGCTGTTCTATCAAATGACGCATGATCCGAATTCCGATTGGAGAGGCCGCAAGTTCTTGACAAAGATTACGCCCAGCGTGAACATTACTGGCAAAGGCAGGATGTTGAAGACAGCCGTTTCAGCCCTAACGTGCGGCTCACTCTGCCTCGGCTAGAACTAAATGTTGTAATAGTATTGGGTTGGTAAGAAAGTAATGAGCGAATCATAACCAATATTGTAATTTTTATTTAATTTATTATTTTAATTATTTATCAAAAATATAACAGCCTTCGTTATCTACTACTTGTCTCCATCGTTCTGGTAAAGAATGAATAGCATCGGCGAAGAAGTTCTTAGGTTTAGATTCAAAAAACTCAGCTATGTACTGTCGTAGATGGGCTTGATCATCGAACTTTTTTTCATTCAAGGCATTGCTTAGCGATCTGAACAATGCGTAATCCGTAGGTGCCAAGTCTGGAGAGTACGGTGGATGAGGTATCACTTTCCAACCTAGCTCCAATAGCTTTAGCCGAGTCACTTTTGCAATGTGTGGGCGAGCATTGTCGTGTAAGAAAAAAACTTTAGCATGCTGTGGACGATTCTGACAGATTTTTTGGTTTAAATTTTCAAGCTGATTACAGTATACTGATGCGGTAACAGTCATTCCACTTGGTAGGAGTTCCCAGTGAATAATACCATGAATATCCCACCAAACGGACAGCATAACTTTTTTCGGGTGAGGCTCTGTTTTTGGTGCCTCTATTCCTTTTTCATTTGGAGCTAGCCACTGACGTTTGCGTGTGTGATTTATATATAAGACCCATTTTTCATCTCCAGTGATAAGATGGTCCAACCAGTTGAATGTGCGGCGAAAAGACAGAAGTTGTATGCAGATATCGGCACGGCGGTTTAGTTGATCTCTATCAAGTTCGTGCGGTATCCAAACACTGTATTTGTAGTTTTTTCCCAACTCGTGTAAATGTGTTTCTATGGTGACATGAGAGCAGCCTAACTCGGTAGCAAGAGTACGACTCGTTAGCCTCGGATCAATTAAGGTTTTTAATTTGGCTACATCAATCTTCACCGGTCGACCAGACTTAGGTTGATCTGATAATGAAAAGTCGCCACTACGAAACCGCTGGAACCATCGTTTCGCCGTGGCCTCAGACACAACTTCAGGAGCAACACGCTGACATATATTACGCACTGCTTCGGCGGCTGAATGGCTAAACTGAAATTCATATAGTAAGCAATGCCTTACATGCACTTTTAATTCGTCCATTTTCTTCCTTATATTAGCTCGGCGACAGCTAGTGAATGACTGACGAGAAACTGTGCGACTCGCCCTTTATATACTTTCGACCATAGAAGATTCTAGAACTCTCTCAAAAATTTTATGTGGAATTCAATCGATCGCTCATTACTTTCTTACCAACCCAATATATGTTGAGTATGCCTAAAGAGACTATGAGTAGCATGACGCCGACGGCCAAAAACAAAACAAAAGACACAAGTTTATCAAAGTATTCATATAAAAAAAAGGCAAAGGAAGTGTTGTTGTCTGCACTACAGGATTGATTTTGAACGGAAATGTAAGTCGGATCGGACACCTACCTAAACAATTTATTTTACGTAATAAACCAGTTAGAATAGCTTATAAATATAGGCTTAGTTACATGAGAGCATGTCTCCGCCAACAAACTGTTTTTACAGTTTGGCGGGCACTTTAATAAATGTAGCCAGGTTTTTTTTTTTTTTGACGGAGATGACGGCCAGCGCCATCAGCAGCGTGGAAATCACGCCAAGTGTGAACATCACCGGCAGAAAGATGATGACAGCCGCTTCATATCACGGCTATAAACACTGAGCATACCTGGCTGACGGAGACGATCAGCAGCATGACACCAATGGCCAAGTTCTTGACGGAGATGACGGCCAGCGCCATCAGCAGCGTGGAAATCACGCCAAGTGTGAACATCACCGGTAAGAAGATGAACGAGAGCCGCTTCAGCGCGTTGTGTCCGAATGTGCGGCCCACGCTCTCCTCGGCTATAAAAAAAACAAAAATGTGTGACAAAAATTGTGAAGGTCCTTTTCAGGGCATACATATTTGGTGTCGTGTTTTGTTGAGGAAAATGTAAACTTTTTTTTCTGGGATATAGGAGTCAAACGAGAAGACAGGTCGCCTGATGGTAAGCGATGTAACGTAAAAGAAAAAACCGGCCAAGAGCGTGTCGGGCCACGCTCAGTGTAGAGTTCCGTAGTTTCCCGTATTTTTCTCAAAAACTACTGAACCTATCAAGTTCAAAACAATTTTTCTAGAAAGTCTAAAGATCTACTTTTGTGATTTTTTCATATTTTTTAAACATATGGTTCAAAAGTTAGAGGGAGGGGGGGTACCCTAATAAAACATTTTTTTCACTTTTTATTTTACCACTTTGTCGGCGTGTTTGATATAGGTACATATTGGTACCAAATTTCAGCTTTCTAGTGCTAACGGTCACTGAGATTATCCGCGGACGGACAGACATGGCGAAACTATAAGGGTTCCTAGTAGAATACGAAACCCTAAAAAACCGTAGCGTGTCGTAGTTAAAAACCTCTCTCTATCGCTCTCTAGTACGACAATATTTGTACGACAGAGCCAGTTGCGTATCCTTCGCTACTCAGTCAGTCAGCATGCCACCCGGAATATTCCGTAAATTGAATCCCAACTAAGGTAACGGACCCAATCATGGACAGTTTAAGAAAAAATTTCGACTGTTTTTGATATTTCACTCATAAATGTACAAATTCTACCGCTAAGCGTCTTAAATCTTGAATGTACTATCCTTCTTTTACATTTCAAGCATATTGCAGAATAGATACTCCTATTAGTTTCTTCATAGTTAACAAATTAAAACTAGGTGTTTTTTCTCCAATTATGGACGGCAGTTCTCCAGTATTGGATCCCCCATTATGGACAGTGAAATAAGTTTAAAATTTTACTTTTAAAGCCAACTGATACTCAATGAGTCAATTTGATATACCATAAATACAATTAGTTTGAGTTATTTTAACATAAGATTGTTTCTTACAAATTTTGGTTTTGTAAATTGTTCCTTGTCCATAATAGGAGGTAGGCAGTTTTTCGGTTCCAGTAATGGAAACTCGCAAAATAACGTCATTTCTTTATATCTTTGGAGCAACAAACTAGTATGTTTTATTCATTATCTCATGCTTAATGCAGTAAGTAAAACGAATTCAAGTTTACACCAAGTATTATTTTTTTATTATTTTATACATGAACTCAACTCTCTTAGCAACATTACTAAGAATTCGTCTTGATATTTTTTTCAGAAAACTGGTGAATTTTATCTTGTCGCCAAATCCTTCAGAAATAACCGAATTTATTGAAACTTCAAAATGAAACGTCGTTTTACTTACTGCATTAAGCATGAGATAAGGTATAAAACATACTAGTTTGTTGCTCCAAAGATATAAAGAAATGGCGTTATTTGCGAGTGTCCATTACTGGAACCGAAAAACAGCGTACCTCCTATGATGGACAAGGAACAATTTACAAAACCAAAATTTACAAAAAACAATCCTATGTTAAAATAACCCAAATTAATTGTATTTATGGTATATAAAATTGACTCATTGAGTATAAGTTGGCTTTAAAAGTAAAATTTTAAACTTATTTCACTGTCCATAACGGGGGATCCATTACTGGAGAACTGCCGTCCATAATTGGAGAAAAAACACCTAGTTTTAATTTGTTAACTATGAAGAAACCAATAGGAATATCTATTCTGCAATACGCTTGAAATGTAAAAGAAGGATAGGACATTCAAGATTTAACACGCTTAGCGGTAGAATTTTTACATTTATCAGTGAAATATCAAAAATAGGCGAAAATTTTTCTTAAACTGTCCAAATAAAAACTGTAAAAAAAATAAAATGATTGGGTCCGTTACCTTAATATCAATATTCAGGGACGAAAATCATTAGTAAGTTTCTATGGAGATTCAACCGTCCCCTATTCTCTTAATTAAGGGCTGAAGTGGAGGATTGTAACAAATGGAAATCCGTGACAATTCGTCTGGAAATATTTCACTAAGTAAGGAATGATTATGTAATAAAATAAATAAATAACTAGCAGCCCGCCCGCTACGCACGGGGAATGTCATAAATATCTATTTATTGACAGTTATCCGCAAAAGATAAGTATACAATGTATGTATTTTTATACAATGTATGATTTTGCCCGACTCGATTAGCAAATATCGTCATATTTCAACCACTTCAAACAAAATCTCAAAAAATCAAAATTTAATCTTAAACACAGGAACTATTCTAGCTCATGCATTTGTATAAATTATCCCATATAAAATTCTTACCCCCTTATTCATAAACGTTCACTAAAGTTATCAAGCCGATAAATTTCGTTTGTCCCTTTCTGACGTATTGGTGTGATAGAAAGGGACAAACGAACTTTATCGGCTTGATAACTTTAGTGAACTTTAAGAATAAGGGGGTTAGTATTTAAGAGTAACCACTGTACAATTATGTTTTTATTAATACAGTATTTGTATTTCTTTGTATTTGTAATTATATACCTACCTAAACCTTCCTCAAGAATCAGAAACACAGACAGACGCGGCGGGACTTTGTTTTATAAGGTGTAGACTAATCACCACACCACACAAATCACATTTCACCTACTCAAAGGTTAGCTGGAAGCAATCCCTTAAAGGGTTAAGTTCTCATTTGTACTGTCTATCTTGTGTCATATTTGTGTTTTTTACAATAAAGAGTTTATACATACATACATAACGTAATAAAGTATAATTTAACCGCCACCAAATCGTGATATTTCAGTAGAAAATATTTTTGCAATCATAATTTCATATGTAAAATGATATGTGGTAAACATTCCATAGAAACAGCAGCAACGTCGATTACAAAAGATAAATGATGGCGTACCAATGTACCTACGCAACAATGAATTAAAAATAAATATTTGCTTATTGAAAACAATATTTAATCATACCAAGCTTATTAAATTTATTTTGATTTCTTTACTGTTCATTGCACATTAATTTTGCAAGCATTAAAATATGCGAAATAATATTCAACAGTTTGAATCCTGGAATGCGATATACATATGGGTTGTTTCTACAAGATACAGTAGATACAGTAG
Organism: Leguminivora glycinivorella; assembly: GCF_023078275.1. NCBI lineage: Eukaryota > Metazoa > Arthropoda > Insecta > Lepidoptera > Tortricidae > Leguminivora > Leguminivora glycinivorella. The sequence goes on from NC_062971.1 coordinate 27,965,054, forward strand.
GATTAATAGATAGAGTGATTAATAACTGTTATTTGCTATATCTTAATTTGTATACATCACCAATTATTACAACCATATTTTCTATTGGGACCGTGCGCGATGACACGCCACGTGACAGGTGACCATTATGGACAACATTGTCGCCGCTGTCTAGCGAGAAGTAAGTAAACATTGTGAAAAAATTGATGAAATCTTGTGTTATTTTGCTATATTAGACAATTTTGGACGATAATGGTTACAACATTATCGCCAATAACATTAAAATTGTTGTTTTCAGTGAGAAATTAACAAACTGGTGACTAAAACGGGGTTTCGTGCCATCGCTCACGAAATCATTTTCCAACCTAAGACGATGAATAAAGACAAGAAATTGGTGCTAGCTGGGCATTTTCTACAGATTGAAGACTTTTTTCCACCATTTGTACCTATGTGCAATAAAGTATAATTATATCATTGGCTTTTGAAATTGTTGATCAGTTCACTGCTATGCTATGTCATTTTCATAGGCTAACTATAGGTTTTATAAATATCATTTACAGGGTACAGGGTTTATTGTAAAATAAAAACAAACTAGCTATAATAACTTTTAATTATACATAGTACCTATACATTACAAAAACTTGTTTCATTTACTTGAAAATATTAGAGGTTTACCAGATATCACATCAAATATGTAATCATCAGTGCGACAAAATAAGTTCTCAGGAATTTTATTTAAAATGTGATAAGCCTTCGGCGGATGGACTACTTCTGCTTTTATTGTTCTCGTGCTCCTTCGTCCGATTAAAACCTCGATATTTACGCATTTTTGTCAATCCGTTTCGATTTGTACACTGGAGCACACTTAAGGAAACAAATAAAATGATTTTGGAACATAACTGGGATTGGCTTCTAAGTCGGCTTTTCTAACGCTAATAAAATTTGCACTATAAATTCACCGTAAATTCAATTCAATACTTGTATCAAAAGATTACGCACTTTTAAGTAAAACTTCAGAGGTTGGACGACACTTTTCTTCTTACGGCAACTATTCACTTAAACGGTGGTTCCGTTTCCACCACGGTCTTGGAAATAGCTAAAATTTAGTTGATATTTTTCATGGAGTTATTAGAATTCACCATAACAAATTTTACTAGGCGCATATTAAATTTATCTCAAAAACGATATGAAAATGTTTACTGCAATATGGATTTGACAGCGTAAGTCAGCGACTAAGATGTCAATTTTGGCCGTAGTGAGCGCTGTGATCGTTTTAGCTACCCCCTCCACCCGCTTTGCACCCTGCCAATACTACAAGAAATCCTATATTTTATATTAAGTAGATTGAGTCCTTGAGCTTACGGTAAATTGACGACCGGTCTGGCTCAGTCGGTAGTGACCTTGCCTGCTGCGCCGCGGTCCTGGGTTCGAATTCCAGTAAGGGCATTTATTTGTGTGATGAACACAGATATTTGTTCCTGAGAAATGGATGTTTTCTATGTATATAAGTATGTATTTATCTATTTAAGTATGTATACCGTCGCTTAGCACCCATAGTACAAGCTTTGCTTAGTTTGGGGCTAAGTTGATCTGTGTAAGGTGTCCCCAATACTTATTTATTTATTTATTTATAATTACTCTACAAGACTCTATCTCTCTTTTATTTACATTTGTATGAAAGGCAATTTCGCGCTGACAGTCCATTTTCGTCTTAACTGACAACGTAACATAATTTATTCCGTATCTTTAGTAAAATCAACAAATAACTGTGTCTTGTGATATTATAAATGTTTTTGCTGTATACGTTTTAAAATAACGCAGATAAATATAGAGTTAAATGAAAATTTAATGAAATTATATTAACCTTTGAATCATTAAGTGGTGATGTTGCTCACCTTAACGACAGGCCACAGGGTTCTAACATTATCTTTGATAAAAATTACGAGTAATAATATTCAATTTACTCACAAGAGGGACTCGCATTCCTCATTTTATAGTAAAAGTATGAGAACTCTAAGGTTCTCCCATATTATAATAATAAAGGAACATTAAGCTAGGCTCATGCGAACATATCATTGCATATTCTAACTAACAATTTTCCCATATATTTAATGTATGACATTGTCTCGTGTTGTCGCTCATGCAAAGTAAAATTTAATACATACGAGGTTTGTGTGGTGATCTACGATGGTAACGTATGATTATTAGGGGCAAATTAAAGGTTGTCTGTTAACGGACAACAGCTAAGAGGCGTGCGCTGTGTAAATTAATATTTATTACGTAGCTTTTTAATTACGCGCCATGTTGTGCGAATAACGCTTTGAAACATCTCATTTACACGCTCGTTAGAATCGCTCTAGCTCTAGTCTAATATCTGGGTTGTCAAGTAAAATTAATTACATTAGCGACCTGAAATCTATTAAAAATACTAGCTTATGCCCGCGGCTTCGCTCGCGTTAGAAAGAGACAAAAAGTAGCCTATGTCACTCTCCATCGCTTCAACTATCTCCACTTAAAAAATCACGTCAATTCGTCGCTCCGTTTTGCCGTGAAAGACGGACAAACAAACAGACACACACACTTTCCCATTTATGATATTAGTATGGATAAACGTGGGGAGAGTAATTGAAAATCCAGGCCCTAATTAAGTGTATGCGGTTTATACCTCTAACTAAACAGAATAATAAAGCTGATTTTGTGATTTTTATAAAGTACGAGTAGTCGCACTAGTCTATCTATATATATATAAAAATGAAATGCGTTTGTTAGTTACCTATAAACTCGAGAACGGCTGGACCGATTTACGTAATTTTGGTATTGAAATGTTTGTATTAGACCGCAGAAGGTTTAGGCAGTGTAAAAACACGTAAATATTGTGATGATAATTAGAAAACAGTGATTCTTTTTTCCCATACAAATTGTTCCTACCTGACAACTTGACAATGACGTGACGTTAATGACAGGTGCGTTCCAAACGCATTGTGATTTTATTAATTTATCTTGGCAAAATAATAGTAATTATTCCGTTAAAGAAATAAGGAATGGCAAAATAATGTGAAAATTAGTAATTATTCCGTTAAAGAAATAAGAAATAATACTAAATCGGAACGCACACGTCTGTTACAGCTATTTTAAGTAGTCTATGAAGTTGTCATTGTCAAATTGCTTGCCAGATTTATAAATTTTCTCTAATAGCTGTAACAGACGGTTAGATTTGGTTCGGGCCGGACCGGTCGGATTTGGTCCGCGTGCTCTACAGACGGCCGGATATGGTTCGGAGCGAATTAAATCCGCTGTCCGACTCGAACCAAATCTGACAGTTTGTTACAGCTATTAATTTTATACTTCACAAAAGTAGTGAGTATTGTAGTCTACATATATAAAAATGAAATGCGTTTGTTAGTTACCTATAAACTCGAGAACGGCGGACCGATTTACGTAATTTTGGTATTGAAATGTTTGTATTAGACCGCAGAAGGTTTAGGCAGTGTAAAAACACGTAAATATTGTGATGATAATTAGAAAACAGTGATTCTTTTTTCCCATACAAATTGTTCCTACCTGACAACTTGACAATGACGTGACGTTAATGACAGGTGCGTTCCAAACGCATTGTGATTTTATTAATTTATCTTGGCAAAATAATAGTAATTATTCCGTTAAAGAAATAAGGAATGGCAAAATAATGTGAAAATTAGTAATTATTCCGTTAAAGAAATAAGAAATAATACTAAATCGGAACGCACACGTCTGTTACAGCTATTTTAAGTAGTCTATGCTTTATTGGTCTATAGTCTATGCTTGATTGGTCTATAGTCTGTGCTGTTTAGTATTTTAATTGTAAACTGTAAGAAATAATACTAAATCGGAAGGAACGCATACGTCTGGCAAATTTCACTTGATTTTGTGTGAAAATTGTTTTGTGGCTATGCCAAAGAAAAAACCAGATTTAGGTCGTCGAAGTAACACAAATGTTCAAAGAGCAAGCCAGCGTGCTAATCGCAGCGATGACCAACGAGAGGCAGCTAATGAAAACAGCCGCATTAGTATGTCACAATTGCGTTCGATCGTAATTTTGCTGCACTATTGCCATCAAAGAATATAATACTCACTAGGATTGATTGCCATTTGTAAACAGGTATTGGTAGGTGGTGTAAATAAATGTATTTTATAACAATTATGAGCATTTTTATTTCTTATAATTTTACTATAATATCTTTCAATCAATAAACATAATATAACACTTATTATACAATTCAATACAATAATAATTATGTAGGTGCCATCATTGCTTAGTGTTATTTTTTTTATTTTAAATTTGCTAGCACTTTTATTTACATAATATCTTTATATGTGAATACCCTATAATAAATGAATATAAGTGAAAAACAAAACTGTCCTAAGTTGGCTTTGATAATTGCTTAACCTACTATGTTTTTTTGTTCAACTTGGCCGCAACTAAGTGGAAATAATAATAAATGTATGGACAATTTCGTTATTTCCACTTACTTGCGGTGTTTTTGGGAAATCACAGATTTTTGAGATAACGCCTAAATAAACTGTCAGTCCGACCCGCTGTCTCCATTTGATTCGGAGCGACTGGGACTTCTCAGCAGCACTGGTGAACTTCGAGCGTCGTCGCAAATTGGTTCGGTGATTATTGGCTGCGAAACAGAATTCTTCTCCGTCTGCGGATGACTTATATTGGATTTTTGGCTCTCTTCTATTTCATCTAATTCTTCAAAACTTACTTCTAAAGCAGGAAAACCGCCGTCTTGCTCCACTTTCTGGGAATTCGCAGACATTTGTGGAAAAACTATTTTCGATTTAATTTTGTTGGTAAGGTTCTGTTTTTGTAATTCATTACGATATTTTATTTTGGTTCTGGATAAATTGTTACCACATTTCACGCAATAGTTGTATGAATCTGCAGTTATAATTCCACATTCGTCGCATTTTAGCAATCTCTTGGAGCATTTTGAACAGAAACTTTGTTTACTCTGCCTTTCCATCCATTTGCCGCAGAATGGACAATGCATATTTAAAATTTGCTGTTTCGCTGATAAGTTTTAGGTTTTAGTTCAAAAGTTCAAAACTCAACAATCTTTCAACAATGAAATGAAGTTGTCATTGTCAAATTGCTTGCCAGATTTATAATTTTTCTCTAATAGCTGTAACAGACTGTTAGATTTGGTTCGGGCCGGACCGGTCGGATTTGGTCCGCGTGCTCTACAGACGGCCGGATATGGTTCGGAGCGAATTAAATCCGCTGTCCGACTCGAACCAAATCTGACAGTTTGTTACAGCTATTAATTTTATACTTCACAAAAGCAATTTAAAGTATTACAGTTAGTAACTAAAACAACGCAATAACCGGATGATTGCCACAAGAGGAAAAAAGTAAGTCATCTTATCTCTTCAATAGGTATGTGTAATAGTGTATATTAAATAGACGGTACGCTATAATGTAATTAATGATGTAGCTACTTAATTGTGTCAAGTATAAATGGTCACTTTGCCTTGCCCCATGTTTTGCGCCTCCAAGTATAAGGCGATACGAAGTACGCCGGGCAGCTAGTATACTATATTAATTAGTTACTGAAATACATACCACACACTAAATAAAAAGCGATCAAGTACACAGGAGTTAGGCCGGGAATCGAACCCGTTTCGATTCATCATCATCATCATCATATCAGCCCTTTATCGCCCACTGCTGAGCATAGGCCTCTCTTCTAGTACGCCACTTCTCCCGGTCCTGGGGATCGATTTTTGAATTACGAACGCACGAATTCCCCGTTCAAAAGTCTGTGGAAAATGACGTAATGCTATTTTTGAAAAAAGGACGGCTAGTAATTTTAAAACTAGTGGTAATGACTGAACGAATTTTCGATTCTGTTAGTAGAATTTAAATCGCTAGTAGTGGAGATATTATTGAACGAATTTCACGAAATCGAATGGTCGAGATTCAAAAATCGGCCCCCTGGGCTAATCTCGATTAGGCACTGGTCCCACCGCGAGCTAGTAAGCTATGAGCTATCGGCTATAAAAACGAACAAAAGATATGCACTCCCGTGCAAATAAAAGAGACACGGCGATGTTTATAGTTACTCGCTCAGCGGTGAGCTATCAAAATCGCCGTGTCTCTTTTATTTGTACGGGAGTGCATATCTTTTGTTCGTTTTTATAGCCGATAGCTCATAGCTTACTAGCTCGCGATGGGACCAGTGCCTTACACATTATTATGTGTATAACTAAAACAAATAGATGATATGCAAGTCATTAAAAACTACTTAGGCAGTCATAAAAAACAAACGCAGACAAACAATAATAAGTTCAATAATGATAATGCTGTGACGTCGACAATTACATATAGAATGTCGTATAGGTAATATTTATTTTATCTAAAGAAAAAACTACTAAAAGCTCTTATGTAGATTTGTACGGCACCTCCTGTTTCATAGACAATATAAAATTGACTTGACTTGGAGGCCGTTAAGTTCAAGCAGATGATAAATTATACACCTAATTATACATTTTGACTTGGATAGAAGAAGATGTATTTACCATTGCTCAAAATTTCCGTAAAGTTTGTAGTATCTTCCTCACACTGCACTACGCTTACAAATATAGCCACGTAGGCCAGGGACAACACGGTGAATTTGTTACACATTTCGGCCGCTCACAACACTTTGCACTGCAATTAAAAGCAAGGACGATCGCCTGTTCGTCGCTAAAGTTTGACTGATTGTGTTTGTGACATGCAGTCAGGATATAAAGTGTCCTGCGAAGACAATGGTCGGCGAGACCAAAGTCACGATGGTCGAAGAAAGTACAGTGCGTGACTGTTGAAATTGGCCCCGATTCCCGGCCCTGATCGACTAATGTTGAATCATTAACGGGCCCAGTGCTCCCCATGGACATATTGGACATCGACAACGACTTCTGATCCTTATCGGCATAATTGAAAGTGAGAAACACGGACGCGTGAGTCCATGTCATTATCGCCGCCTCTACTTACATATTCATAAACGACCTCCATAATTATTCCATTCGGATTATACTGTTGCTGCTTGTTTTCTTTTGATCTAAAGCTTTAGATTTTAAGTAGGTACATTATTTAAGAAATTCGAGTATAAATTGTAATTTTAGGATTCGGCTTAATTAAAGTTTTCAGCGTACACTAATTGGATTTTCCAAATTCCTTTCCGACCCTTTACCGATTCTTGAACTAATCTCATTCACCTGGCTCTGCTAATCTCATTCTCCCGTCTATTAGCACAAACATGCTGTTAAATGTGAAATTGGGTGATATTCATGAAAACTTCAACCGGCGGAGGCCCTGAATTAATTTGATTGTTCTCCGATTGTGTCATTAGATAAACCTGAAATACTATAATTATTATATAGTATATACTTACTTACACATAGGTTTGACCACATATTTATTTATTTATTTATTTACAACAACGATACAACTACCATTACAGACATATGACTTAAAATATATAATTTCATGTATGTAAAACAATGAACGAATGAGATATATAGTTGTTATTCATGTCCTCCACGGGACAGGCGTCTGCCTAGTGTGGGGGTCAGTTAAATTGTATACTTGACTGTATTTTCTTGGAAATAAAATTTTATTTATTTTATTATTTTTATCTTTATTTTATTTTCTTAGATAGAAAACCACATGCTACATGTATCTAAAAAGGGATCCTTTTAATTTACCGAAGATTTTTTTGTCGAATTTCATTTCCCAAACGAATTTTGCCAACTACACGTTTGTCAACTCAATCTTTCCCATAATAACAATTGACAACGTTAAAATCCGTCAAATGATAATTTCCCAAACTGTTGTAATGCAACTTTTATAACCCCAACTGTTAATTTCGCAAATGTTTCACTTAGACTAGAAAAGTTTGCTCAACTTTACTTTCGTCAAATTAATTACTGGACAAAATTATTTTGTCAAACAATTTGTTTAGTAAAAAAATGTTTCTTTAAAAACACACCATGCAAAACCACTTTTTGACAAGAGTTTTAACATGATTGTTTTCATTTACCGAATTTCATTTCCCAAACAGATTTTAACAACTACTTGCACGTTTGCTTCCCACTAACACTTTTGACGAGAATGCCATAATTATGACGAGTCAAATAATCTTTAAAAACCTAAACAGCCTAAAAACCATAAAGTAGGTTTAGGTTAGGTTGGAACTGCGACCCCCACACAAAACTGTTGCTAAGAAAGTAGGTTAAGGTTAGGTTGGATTGGAACTGTGACCCCCCACACAAAACTGTTGCTAAAAAAGTAGGTTTAGGTTAGGTTGGAATTGGAACTGCGACCCCTACACAAAACTGTTGCTAAGAAAGTAGGTTTAGGTTAGGTTAGAACTGTGACCGTCACACAAAAATTCACAAAATGTTGCTAAGAAAGTAGGTTTAGGTTAGGTTGGAACTGCGACCTCACACGAAACTGTTGCTAAGAAAGTAGGTTTAGGTTAGGTTAGAACTGTGACCCCCACACAAAACTCTTGCTAAGAAAGTAGGTTTAGGTTAGGTTGGAACTGCGACCCTCGCACAAACTGTTGCTAAGAAAGTAGGTTTAGGTTAGGTTAGAACTGCGACCCCCACACAAAACTGTTGCTAAGAAAGTAGGTTTAGGTTAGGTAAGAACTGCGACCCTCACACAAAACTGTTGATAAGAAAGTAGGTTTAGGTTAGGTTAGAACTGCGACCCCCACACAAAACTGTTGCTAAGAAAGTAGGTTTAGGTTAGGTAAGAACTGCGACCCTCACACAAAACTGTTGATAAGAAAGTAGGTTTAGGTTAGGTTAGAACTGCGACCCCCACACAAAACTGTTGCTAAGAAAGTAGGTTTAGGTTAGGTTACAACTGCGACCCCCACACGAAATTGTTGCTAAGAAAATAGGTTTAGGTTAGGTTAGAACTGCGACCCCCACACAAAACTGTTGCTAAGAAAGTAGGTTTAGGTTAGGTTGGAACTGCGACCCCAATAAAACACTGTTGCTAAGAAAGTAGGTTTAGGTTAGGTTGGAACTGCGACCCCCACACAAAACTGTTGCTAAGAAAGTAGGTTTAGGTTAGGTGGAACTGCGACCCCCACACAAAACTGTTGCTAAGAAAGTAGGTTTAGGTTAGGTTAGAACTGCCACCCCCCACACAAAACTGTTGCTAAGAAAGTAGGTTTAGGTTAGGTTGGAACTGCGACCCCCACACAAAACTCTTGCTAAGAAAGTAGGTTTAGGTTAGGTTAGAACTGCCACCCCCCACACAAAACTGTTGCTAAAAAAGTAAGCAACTGTTACTAAAAAAGTAAGCAAGCCGAAGCTGTGAAGGCTCCCATTATTTCCTGCGCTTTGATACGCAAGGGCGAAGAGGCTGCTTTACCCGCAGCGCCGGAGCAGACGCGGATTCCGACTTGTCACTAGAGCCTGACTGTTTTTAGGGTTCCGTAGTCAACTAGGAACCCTTATAGTTTCGCCATGTCTGTCTGTCCGTCCGCGGATAATCTCAGTAACCGTAAGCACTAGAAAGCTGAAATTTGGTACCAATATGAATATCATTCACGCCAACAAAGTGCAAAAATAAAAAATGGAAAAAAAATGTTTTATTAGGGTACCCCCCCTACATGTAAAGTGGGTGCTGATATTTTTTTTCATTCCAACCCCAACGTGTGATATATTGTTGGATAGGTATTTAAAAATGAATAAGGGTTTACTTTGATCGGTTTTTGATAATATTAATATTTTCGGAAATAATCGCTCCTAAAGGAAAAAAAAGTGCGTCCCCCCCCTCTAACTTTTGAACCATATGTTTAAAAAATATGAAAAAAATCACAAAAGTAGAACTTTATAAAAACTTTCTAGGAAAATTGTTTTGAACTTGATAGGTTCAGTAGTTTTTGAGAAAAATACGGAAAACTACGGAACCCTACACTGAGCGTGGCCCGACACGCTCTTGGCCGGTTTTTTTTTCTATTTTTGTCAACTGCTCATTTTGAGTAAACGAGATTTGTTAAAATAAAAAATGCCCAAGAAATGTTTTACTAAATGTTATATTTGGCTTTTTTTCTTTTGGGATAATATTCGTTTTATAGAAACATAATAAATTGAAGCCTGACCAGAAATATAAATGACTATTGTCAAGAGGGCGCTGTTATTCTGATGGTGATGTATGCGGTGACAGTTGAAATTCTGCAACATTGGGCGTTGGCGATGCCAATTTTCATAAAACCTGACCATAAATACCGTATATGCCAAGTTGGCATATAATTGAAAAGTTTTCCCCAACTTAATACAAGCAATATACAACACCGGATGACAAATGTGATTAGTGGTATTGTTTTTTTTTTTAATTTAAGATTGCCTGTGTAATGTGTTTTGTAGTATTTGAATGAAATAAAAGAATTAAATAAAAGCTTGCAAAAACGCAAAAAAAAATACAACATATACAAATTCCCATAACATTGAAGCAGAGGATATAAAAATACATAATTATTTATTTACTAAATGATGATATAAAAAAGAAAATAACAAATACAAGAATCTTTTGGTGCCTAGATTCAATAATGTGCCGCTGCCGAGCTATGTCGTGCTTTAAAATCTAGTTAGTTTTTTTATTTTATAACTAGTATTAGTATGCCCGTATACTGGCCCTTATCATCTATCAGTTGAGTTACGAACTGAAATAATTAAACTGACGCAGCGTTTAAACTCCAATTGCTTATAAACTACAACTTCAAACATAATCTAATGAAAACTACAGTCTTTTGTTTCATTACGCCATCTTGGCCAGTAAAAGATAAGACTCCTTCTTATCAACAATTTCATAGGTACAGTAAATTCCGTAAAATATTGTCTATAAGAAATATAAATAAAATCTTTGAGAGATGGAGATGTGGGATGCTGAACAAAATTAGAACTACATTTATGGCTTTCCCATGAAATTCGTCGTCAGACAAAATACGTACTTTTATGCTTAAAGAAGGCCCGAGTGAAGATTTGTCTGCTAAATTGTCGTTAATTTGGTGCCGGATTTTTCTTAGAAATCAAACCCAGGATGACACTTTTTTTGGCTTTGTAATTAGTAACTTCCGACTGCAAAAAATATTAAGTCATTCGTCTCAATCACAAAAGAAGGAAAAGCTTTTAAATTACATTGTAATGGCATTTTCAGTTATTTGTAAATGATGAATGATAAAATTCTGGCATAACCTAAATGAAAATTAGACAACGAATAATATTGGTTAAAAGTAATAAGTACCTGACCTATTTAATTGATCGGTTCCATAATATGTATAAGCAACCACATTTATGCAATTAGCTAAACTTAAGTGGGACACTAAACTTAACAATTAGCTAGACTAACTAATTCAAGGGTCAACACTCAACACGCAGCTTCGTCTGGGCGAATGGACAGAAAAATTGAGTTTGTTTGTCAGTTTAGTTTATATACCTAGGTGAAATGAAATGAAATGAAATTCTTTATTCTTCAATTTAGGCATTAACATAATGCTCTTATGAAAGTCAAGGGTACATTTGTACAAACATAAATAAATAAATTAACCAATTATCCTAACTGAAAATACAATTTAAATTAAATAATTATGCATATAAAGCAAAATACATTATTTTGGTTTGTCACTTAAGTACATTTTCCATATATCCCGGTCTGTGATATAGTCCTTAACTTTATAGTATGCCCTAGCAATGAGCGCCCCTTTTACAACGGCTTTAAACTTTGCGTCTGTAAGATTACAAATTTCTAGTGGAATTTTATTGTAGAACTTTGTACAGTTTCCCAAGAAGGACTTTTTCGTTTTTACTAGTCTACAGGAAGAAACTTTAAGCTTACCCGAATTTCTGGTAACCTTTGCTTTCTCAGAGTTTGTTGGAAAAGCGTACAAATTTCTCCTGACATACATAATGACTTCGAAAATATATAGGGACGGCAACGTTAAAATGTCAATATTTTTAAAGATTTCTCTTAGTGAATCTCGTGTCTTTAAATTATAAATTGCTCTTAATGCTCGTTTTTGTAGTATAAATATTGTTTCTATATCGGCTGCAGAGCCCCACAATACAAGACCGTACGACATCAAACTATTAAAGTAGGCGAAGTAAACCAGTCGTGCCGTTTCTACATTAGTTAACTGTTTCATTTTTTTGACTGCAAAAGCAGCTGAGCTCAATCTATTTGCTAGTGTAGTTACATGAGATCCCCATTGTAATTTTGGGTCCAGCGTTATTCCTAAAAACACCGTTGTTTGCGCAAAGCCAAGAAGCTGACCATTAAGCTTGATATTCGAGACTAAATTTAGATTAGAACCAGTACATAAGGAGAATTTCATACACTTGGTTTTCTTTGGGTTCAACATTAAATTATTTACAGAAAACCAATGGCCTACCTCAGAGAGAGTGTTGTTCACCTCAACTAATTCGGTATCTCTTCTATTCACCTTAAAAAGTAAAGAAGTGTCATCGGCATACATGACAATGCCAGATTTTTGGCTCACCATATATGGCAGGTCATTCACATATACCAGAAACAGAAATGGGCCTAAAATCGAACCCTGTGGCACACCCATCTCTACCACTTTATCTGTTGAAAAAGCGCCATTTACAGTAACTCTTTGGCTTCTTTCTGATAGATACGAGTGTATGAGATTTAATGCTGGTCCTTGAATACCATAGAAACAGAGCTTGGAAATTAACGTTTTATGATCTACGCAATCAAAAGCTTTGGAAAGGTCGCAGAAAACTCCAATCACGTCCTGCGACTCTTCCCAAGCTTGCAAAATAAATTTGATTAGACTTATACCTGCGTCAGCAGTAGATTTATTTTTGGTAAAGCCAAATTGTTGTTCATGTAGAATTTTATTACGATTGAAATAGGAAATCAATTGATTAAGGATCATCTTTTCAAATATTTTACTGAATGCAGGCAATATAGACACTGGACGATAGTCAGTCGGATTATGGCTATCACCTGATTTGAAAATTGGTACTACTTTACTGAATTTCATTAAACTTGGGAATACACCGATATCTATACAATTGTTAAAAATTAATGCCAGAGTTGGTGCCACAATCTCCAAAATCGATTTCAGTACAATACAATACAATACTCTTTATTGCACACCTCACATAGTTTACAAGTAATACACAAGAAACAAAACAAATTAAACAGAGGTAACAACAGGCGGTCAGTACCTGGACCGAAACACCCCATAAATCTTCAGTTTTCTTTACTTGTAACATTTTAAACGTCTTCATTATGTCTAATGCGGAAACACACTGAAATTTAAAGTGACTTAAATTTTTAAGTTCTACATTTTGACGTAGCAAAGATTCAGCAACAGCTGTTGACGATGACAGAAATCTAGTTGTTTCTTTGGGTATTTCGGAAAAGAAAGCATTGAACTCATTTGCTACTTTAACGGGATCTGCTTCTAATTTACCATTGACTGTCAAGGTGATTGAAGGATTTCGTTTACTGTTTTGACCAGTTTCAGTGTTTATTATTTTCCAGACCGCTTTAGATTTACTTTTAGAGGTTTTTATTTTTTCTTTAAGATAAGCTGCTTTTGCTTTTTTGCATACTAGTTTAAAAACTTTTGAATAGTTTCTGACGTATTGGTGAAAATTTTCGTTGTTGGTGTAAGATCTTCTTTCATATAACTGATACAATCTGTCTCTACTTATGCGTATACCCTTCGTGGCCCACTCTCGAAATGACATTCTACTTTTTAATCTTATTTGCTTTTTTCCACAAGTTTTATTAAATTCCGTGCACACTGTGTTCTGGAGCATGTTAAACAGCTCATTCGGGTCATTCGACTCTACTTGTGTATTTGAGATTTTAGCAGCCAAGTTAAACTTAAGTTGTTCCAGTCTGTTTTTACCTAGTGGCCTAATTTCGATCACGCGGCCAGTATCTTTCTTTTCACTCGGTAGGCTAACAATAAGAGCTTTATGGTCCGAACGAACACCGTTCACCACACTTGACCCCAGATGAGAACAGTTTAACCAAACGTTATCAATGCATGTAGCGGTAGTAGGAGTAACCCGAGTAGGTTCCTCAAACACGTAATGTAGATTGAATGACCGAAACAAAGATACATACAGGTCTTTATCAATAGATTGAGTTAAAACATCTATATTGAAATCGCCACATACGACTATTGATTTTTTGGAATTGGACGCTTTATTCAAGACATCTTCAACAGTATTCATAAAATAAGCCATGTTGCTAGAAGGTGGCTTATAGATACAAATTATAAGATACTGGTCCAGCTCTGCAGAGGCGATCTCACATATTCGATCCACAGAAAGAGCCGACAGGTCCCTACGCTCTTTAAATGCTAGGCCATCTTTCACTAATACAATAGAGCCACCCCCTACCGTGGTCGTTCTGTTATAAGACTTATAAGCGCTAGCTACTACAAAATTACTTACATTAAATTTCATTGTGTCGTCTTTCAACCAAGTTTCCGTCAAGCAATTACTGAACACCTTTTTTAACACCAAAATTGCTAATAAAATACCTATACTAGTGCCTACTCTTCTATAGAAAATGTTCAGACCGACCGGCGAGTGTTTACTTACTTATTATCAGTGGTCACACTGTCCCAATTCCAGCTACGTTCAACTTTGCTATATAGCAATTATTGAATAGGGTTGGTACAACTTGACGTCGTTTTGCGTGCTACTTAATAGGCTAGTTTCCTACTAGTCAAATCAGCTTCTTTTTAAGAACTATCAAAACGATTTGCTATATATTATGTTATTACTATGAAATACTGAGAGTGACGTCACGGTCAATTCATTTACTTTATATCTTTCTATTTGACTTATTAAATTGAAATTATGTTTAAACATAACTACTCTCCATTTGCTTCTTCTAATTTTGTGGTGTTTTTTCGTGCACTGCATAAAATATTTTATTTTAAGTATAAGAAACTAGCCTATACGACCTTGTAGGTACTGAACTGTTTATCAAAATTCGGTGTTGTATAAATTGTCCTTTCTACATATACAGTCACTAATGTCACTATACGTTCGCATTATTATTTTTATTCTGTGTTATTATTACGTGTAATTAAATTTAGAATAAATTAAGTGAGAGGATCGAGGACCATCGGCGAAAAAATAATTAGTTAGGTACTTAGATATATTTTTATTAGGTACTGAAGATATATTTCATAAATTATTTTTCTATGTTTAGACTTGCCAGGTACAGCTGAAGTAGGGCTTTATAATTGACGTAAAACATATTTTTACTTTTATTTAGACTACGATCCCGACGTTTATTAATTTTGCCTTTGATATAGTTATGTAGGTATTCTAGTAATACCTTGTATATTGTCTAGGTAAGTCTTCAAGTTTTTTCAATCTGTAAGTTTTTTTTTGTCCCACGACAGCGTCCGTACAACGTAAGCGTGCAGGCCTACTGAAATGATAAATAAAAACCTAATAATATTAAGGCTTGTTAAGTACTACCAAAAAACGATATTTCGCTTTCTGTAAACATAATCTAACACATGTTACATTTTTGTAGAACTTCGTTAGAAATCGATTATGTCTTAATACATATATGCCCAAGTAATAGTTATTTGTTTTTTTACAAGGGGGCAAAGTTGTATTTTAACGCCGAGTGTGGAATTGAAAAACGAGCAAGTGAAAGGATTCTATAGTTGAACCACGAGCGAAGCGAGTGGTTCGAGAATAGAATTCTGAACTTGCGATTTTTTTAATACACGAGAAGTAAAATACATTTGCACCCGAGTGTAACACAAAACTTTTCCCCTCACTATATAGCGAGGAAACTACAACGCAAATAATTATTAAGAAAAAAAAACCGCCTGGTGATAAATACTTTCAAATGTTGGATTATGTTATCAATTCGTCTGTATATTTTTAATGTTTGTTATTCGATATCTCCGTCATTTCTGAACCAATTTTGAAATTTGGATGATTCTGAAGTACTTACAGATGAGAATGATTATCAGAATGGAACTCTAACCAGGGGCGGCTCACTCTTCATCAGCAGTTCCACTGCACCAAATGTCACTGTTCTGGACGTAAGTGCATGCTGTTCTTATAAAAATACCAAAGTCACTATAAGTGTGCCGTTCAGATTTGAGGAGTTCCGTTCTAACCATCATCAGCAGTTCCACTGCCCCATATGTCACTGTTCTGGACGTAAGTGTATGCTGTTCTTATAAAAATACCAAAGTCACTATAGGTGTGCCGTTCAGATTTGAGAAGTTCCATTCTGACCATCATCAGGAGTTCCACTGCACCAAATGTCACTGTTCCGTACGTAAATGCATGCTGTTCCTTGTAAAAACACAAAAATCACCATATGTCTGCCTTTCAGATTTGAGGAGTTCCCTCGATTTCTCCAGGATCCCACCACCAGAACTGGGTTCTGAGAAAAATGGGACCAATCTGTATGCATATACATTCAATCAAAAAAAAATTCAAAATCGGTCCAGTAACGACGGAGATATCGAGGAACAAACATTAAAAAAAAACATACAGACGAATTGAGAACCCCTTCCCTTGAGATTTGGAAGGCGGTTAAAAATTCGTTTATCACTGCTTCCAGTAGTTCCACAGGTGGTAAATCATCTTTATTACTAGATTCACCTACTTTTATCAATTTTAAAGCAGTTAATTTGACTTTATTCAAGGTCAAATTACTTTACCCACTAGTGTATAAAATGTGTTTTTACCCGCTGGTATTAAAGGACAAAATACGTGTTTCCGAGCTAGTGGGGGGAAAATAATAATAAATACGACGAGAGTATCAGGTTTAGGTATTAATAATACGAACACAAAACATTAAAGGAACTTTACCGTTTTGTCATAGGCCTAATCGATTCATCGAATTCGTAAATAATCACTGGATTCGGCAAACATTTGCATGCGTTTAGCGACGACGACGCGTAAGCGTCTTCATACTAACGAGCGATTATCCTCGTAAGGCCCAATGTACATTACAATGTACATTCGTTGTTGCAATCTAATTTGAATCTTTCAAGAACCAAATAAAGTAGATTTTCCTTTGTTACATTGATTTTTGAAACAAACGAAATTCTTACCCATTTATTTATAGAACAAGGTTAAAAATCAAAATGGGAAAACTAACTATGGTGGGCCTTACGAGGTTATTGGTCGGAGAGCCGATTCCGCGTCAATAGGTTTGGGGAAACCCCACATCGCTATATGTATACTTCAATACCAATGCGTCAAAAAGAAGATCTTTTACAGCAGGGAGATAGGTAATGACCACGTAATGCCAATTAAATAGACGCCTAGTTTTGATATCGAATTTACATAGCTGTTCAACAAATTTAAAGTTAAAATAAATATTTTTTGCAGCCATGCCTCCGGGATTTAAATTTCAAATGAAAATTGTGATAAGTTGGACTGTTGGGGCAGGATATGAAAATATTATTTCACTTAAATTGTAAACATAATTTTAAAATACTTTCCTAGAAATATCATACACCTACCGTATAAAATTTATGTCATAATTAGGCTGCTTTTGCGTTATGAAAATAATTTAATACAAATAGTAATCGAGCAAGAATTAAACATCGAAAGTGATAACTCAATGTAATGTGGCATGTGGCGTGCTGACGAACAATAATCGAAATCAACGCTGATATTTCTTATATCGTTTAATGAAACAAATAAACGCATCGCGTTGTTGCATAGTTGTGATATTCTCAATGAAAAGATACCACATTGTGATATAACACGGTGAAATAAAAAGGACCGTTCAAACTTTACACTGGAGTTTTGAGGTCTTAATGAACAACTTTTATTATGGGATGGGACTAATGCTGAAATCGCAAAAATATATTTGTCTGTTTCATACATTTCGACTCATTCAGTCATAATCATGTTATATGGAGCAACCAAAATTTTTTTCGCGATTTCAGCACTGGTTCCATAATAAAAGTTGTTCATTATGACCTCAAAACTCACAGTGTAAAGTTTGAACGGTCCTTTTTATTTCACCCTGTATATTGAAGCTATTATGGAAGTCGTGCCATATTGATATTCGGAAATAAGTACCTTTTTGGTTGATAATGTGGGCCATTTTTTTTTTAAAGTTGTCTACCCCACTTTTTTTGTAACATGGGTATTTTTTTACACGATTCATACTCAGAATCGAGAGCTCTTTCGATCCTGATAGGAGAAAAAAAATGTCTCAAGATTTCCATACATTTTCTCGAACCTTCCATTCCGTTACCGCCATACAAAATGTATAATGGTAAGGGAATGGGAAAAAACCTTGGGACACTTTTTTGAGTGGAAAACATATAAACATTTCCAAATCCAATAAAAAGTGGGGTGGACAACTTTGAAAAAAATGGCCCATGTCACCATTAGACATGAGTGATGATAGTGGTGAATGATGAAGTCACAGCACGTAGCGGTGGCGGTGAAACCGAGTAGCGCCGGAGCGCGGCGCCCGGCCGGCCGTGACCGGGCCGCCGCGCCGCCGCCGCCGCCGTATGCAAATACCTACACTGCTTTTGGGAATATAGGCCATTTCCTGCTGTGCCGACGATCTACACTATCTAGGATAGTGTCCTGTCAGCCTTTCCTAGAAATATTTATACATAATTTGCGTACATAAATAATTTTCATTATGCGTCATTATAATTTCGACAGAAATGGTCTAGCAAAAAACACATCAAATTTTTATTTTATTTTTTTGATGTTCGGTTAAAAATAAAATAAATAAAAATAAATATTGGGTGACACCTTACACAGATTAAACTAGCTCCAAACTAAGCAAAGCTTGTACTATGGGTGCTAGGCGACGACGATATACTTACTTATATATATGGATAAATACGTACTTATTATATACATAATAGGAAAGGTACCCGTCCAATTCATTGCGCATCCAACCTATAAACATTATGACCAAATTCCAAATAATTAAATTTAATAAGATTATGTTTCACCGTGCCGTATTTTCTTGAGAATATTATCACAACAAGTACAACCATTACAATTGTAGTTTAAGAATTGTTTTGTTGTTGTTTGAGTTCTCAAGTTTCAGTGCTGCTCCTGGAAATATATTAATTTAGGTAGTTTCTTTCTTTATGTAAATAAGTTCCCGTTCATGCTTAGTTGCATCAATAAATGCGTTTCCATAATTTGAAACGTTCATTGTTATTTAAACCGACGGGGTTGGTTGTTGTTAATCCAAGTCCCGGATACCTACCTCTGGCTTTGTAAAAGCTAAAATTACGTTTTTACGTGCATGTTCTGCAAAATGTTTTTAATTAAACTACCTAACTTAGTAATTAGTCGTTTTTCCGGAACCTGCATGTACTAAGTGTTGGAAATGGCAGAGGGCGGCGGAGTGGTTGTTGGATTTTAAATAAAAAGAAGATGTCGAGATCACATTATTACTTTTTTCTACTCCCGAACTGTTATTCGTCATTTACAGGGTCGTGCATAGAACTTAAAAACCCTACATAAAAGTCTATTCCCCGAAGCCAACGTCCGCCGGCTTGCCGCGCATGCGCGCATGACGCATCAGTGTCGAAAAAACTGAAAACGCATTGTTTGGCTCCGTAACCATGGCAACGCATTGTTATAACGATACTGCGCGCGTGCGCGGGAAGGCTTTGGGCAGCTGAGCTGACAGTGCAAGCCTTTGCGTCAAAATACAGTGTGAATTTTACGAAAGTTATTCAAGAAAACTATTAAAAACTGAGTGCATGGTCGTAGAAAAAGTATTGTATGCAACGGTGTTTAACTGAGTCAAAAAATACTCGTGGCGTCTCAATAACAATTTTCGGCTTCGCCTCAAATTGTTACCCACGCCACTCATTATTATAATTATTTAAGACATTACATATTTAAACGTGTCGGCCATTAGGCGGCTAGAAACCGAAAGAGTGAGGTTTTGTAACGGGATAAACATTTGACAGTTAAGACAGTTTTGACAGATACCACAGACTATATTAAGTAAAAGGGTGGACATTTCAACACTAAGAACTAGGCGCTAATTTAAGATTTTGCAAATCAGGCAAAGACAATCGTTATCAGAAGAGGAAGGGTTCAATGGTACCTATTGATGTTGTCAACCATTGGTGGAGTGTCATGTTGACAATAAGGTAAGTATTTTATTTTGTGTTTAACTGATGTTCCAGTTTGTTGTCTGGGCATTTTCAGAAATTGGGACCCAAAATTAGTGACAGTTGTTAACAAAAAATATCTCGATGTCAGTGTTGTGACGACAATTAAGAATAAAATTTGTTTAAAAACCAACTTTTTACTTGTTATAAATGTATATTATTGCTTATAGTTTACGTAATTAACACAAAAGCAATATTTTTATTGAAGTTTCAGAAAACTGACATCGAGTTAACAACTTTCACTAATTTTGGTTCCCAAAAAACCAAAAACGCCCGTCTACAAATACTCACGCTGAGAAGAGTTAATGAGTTAGTTATTCAGCTATCATAAGCCGCTTTAAAAATAAATATAGGTATATAGTCTAAAACAATGTCGGTGCGACAGAAGGAATAAATAGAATAGAGAAACACAACAAATTTTAAAATGAATTCTACTATTAACTACCTAGTTTAAATTTCAATAAGTTAGATGATGCTATATTTTATAAAAATATTTTTAAGGTCGATGATTCATATGTCTTATAATCAGATTATAACAAAGATTCAACTATTATCAGTTAAGACGATACAGGAGGGGTCAATTCTCCATACAAACGCTCTCGACTATTTCCTCCCTGGTTTTTGAAGATAGAGCAATGATTTATTCAACACAGATTATTTTTATTTTTATCTGTGTCGGACCGTTTTGATATTCTTATTTTTAAAGACGCTAGAGCCCATCAAAAATTTACAAAAACGGTCTTATTGATTAGCATAAAAACTAAACGGTCCGACGCAGATTATTTTATTGTTATTCTGATTCTTAAATTTCGTTACTAATTGATTAAGTTTTGAAGGAGGAAACAGGCGAGAGCGGAACCTCGATTTTAAAGATTTTTTCGCAATATCTTTTAACTGAGTTGTTCTGAATGGTTTTTTGATAAATCTAGTTAATTACACTAGTATATTTAACTAAAATTCCCAAATTGAAAGGGAGGCTCCTTTCCATTTTCGCTCCTGTAGCGTCTTAAAGTTTAAATTAAAATTACGCGAAAGTGTATCACAAACAGGTGCATGCCGCTCGATGCATAATGTCAGCGGCCCGACAGGCATCGGCAAAGTCCCTTCCAAGTGGTGTGAGTAGTACGAGCGACCGAGTTATCTTGCGGTTCAGTCCGCGGCGATGCGCGCTTTCGTTGCCATTCTCACACTCGCCGCGTGGCCGGCGTGCGCCCGCGCATTCGACGTGCCGTCCGCGCTGCTCGCCGCACTGCGCGTCGGCGCGCCGGTCCAGAAACTGCTGATATGCGGCCAGGCCCTCGGCCCTTCCAAATGCCTGAGCTCACTTGCCGCCTGGCGCGCCTCAAAGGCCGTCGACCATCTACTCCATAATCAACAAAAGTTCAACCTAACAGAGGATGTTGAGAGATTCCCATGGCAGAAATATACTAATATCTCTGATGACCAGATTTATTCGGAACTGTGTGAGGGCGCGGAAAAGCTGCTACAGTTTAGATCGCTGGAGTTGAATATAGCTTCTGGGTACACGCTCCAGCTAAACTCTAGGGAAAATGGGGCTCTCAATGTTGATGTCTACTCAGGTAAGAGTTAATCAAATTTGTAGATTGTACTTAAATGATTAGTACTCGACAGTGTACCAGTATATTATGACACCTACAATCTTAAGCAATTGTCAATAAATGTGACTAAAAGAAGGGCGCTGTCCATTGTGCATAAGCCTGTCGAGCAATGGTACCCTTACCACACTGTACCAATTATTATTTACCTAATTTAGATAAAAAAAGAAGCAAAAAATATATAGGTATAAAGCATGTACGACCCCAAAATGAACTTTTTCTAAATTGAATGTAAAACCACAGAAGAAGCTTACAAAAATATTTAGGCGAGTGTGGCCTCAGGTACTTATAACGTAACGGTATAATGGTTGATTATTTTTTTATAAGTACATTTTAATGTTCACTGCAAGTGTATCTTATTAAAACGTAAATGGGAAATGAAAGTGAATGCTAAGATTTTTGATTAGTACAGATACGAGTAGTTATTTATTTCAACGTTGCTGCTTAATTTAACCCAATAAGCCAAAAAACAATTGAACCATATAACATCGTTCTCATTAGCATAAAATAGTAATTAAAATCGTAAGTCTCATTACATTTACTTTTATGTACCTAAATAATGTACGCATTGAGTATTCATTCCATACGCTAATAATTCAATTGCAGTTTCGAAATCAGTCCACAATGGAAAGCGAAACTGGATCCTATTTATAGCACAGTTTACTTTCCATTTACATCAAAAACAGTTGTTGTGGCCGTGGTTTAAAAATAAAATGTGATAAGTATTTATGTTAAAACGCGACTTTCTGTTCAATACATTAGCATATTGTTTTATTTTGGTGGAATCGTAATCGGTTAGCGATTACATAAAATTATTTTAGGGCGTGTATAATCACATTAATCACTACGCTTATAAAAAATCTTACATAATTGTTTTTTAAACTAGTCGCTGCCAGATGAACGGTCGAGGTGCTCAATAACATCTGGTGCCATAGGCGAATGGCATTTCTGCGACGCGAAACGAAAACGAAATGCCGCGAAAGGTAGTCTGGCTCTGTCGCGCTAATCGCAAGAGCGATAGAGATAGATGTCTACAAGCGTTTCGTTTCGTCAGCGTTTGTGCCATTCGGCTAACGTACCCTGAGCATTTTCAGATATTAGTGAGAGTCTCTCCGATATATATTAACAATTTCACAGCACGAAATTAAAGTGATCGTACCTATGGTAACCATAAATATTACAGTACATTTCCCATTTTTAGGGTTCCGTAGTCAACTAGGAACCCTTATAGTTTCGCCATGTCTGTCTGTCCGTCCGTCCGTCCGTCCGTCCGTCCGTCCGTCCGTCCGTCCGTCCGTCCGTCCGTCCGTCCGTCCGTCCGTCCGTCCGTCCGTCCGTCCGCGGATAATCTCAGTAACCGTTAGCACTAGAAAGCTGAAATTTGGTACCAATATGTATATCAATCACGCCAACAAAGTGCAAAAATAAAAAATGGAAAAAAATGTTTTATTAGGGTACCCCCCCTACATGTAAAGTGGGGGCTGATTTTTTTTTTCATTCCAGCCCCAACGTGTGATATATTGTTGGATAGGTATTTAAAAATAAATAAGAGTTTACTAAGATCGTTTTTTGATAATATTTATATTTTCGGAAATAATCGCTCCTAAAGGAAAAAAAAGTGCGTCCCCCCCCTCTAACTTTTGAACCATAAGTTTAAAAAATATGAAAAAAATCACAGAAGTAGAACTTTATAAAGACTTTCTAGGAAAATTGTTTTGAACTTGATAGGTTCAGTAGTTTTTGAGAAAAACACGGAAATCTACGGAACCCTACACTGAGCGTGGCCCGACACGCTCTTGGCCGGTTTTTTTTATCTCTTGAGACGTCAGGGAGAAAAATGGGCAAATTTACAGCAAGGGTGCACATTAAATCCTGAGTGTTGTGATGGATTATAAGTGTTTACTCGCACCCGGGTTCCTTATCAACTAAATTTAAAAGCAATGGACGTTGATAAAACAGAACTCGGCTCGTACCAATGCGTTTTTCTGAACTTACGTGCGAAATGTCATTTGATATTTGCCATCGCTTTTCGGTGAAGGAAAACATCGTGAGGAAGCCGAACTAATTCCAATAAGGCCTAGTTACCCTTCGGGTTGGAAGGTCAGATAGCAGTCGCTTTCGTAAAACTAGTGCCTACACCAAATCTTGGGATTAGTTGTCAATGCGGACCCCAGGCTCCCATGAGCCGTGGCATAACCGGGATAACGAGGGGATAACGCAAGAAGGGCGAATGATGGACGTTGATAAAACAGAAAAAATCAAACGAATATTTTTGCAACTTGTCATAAAATCTATATAATACTGATGATAATGTTGTGCAAAAAGGTACAAGTATACGACTCAGCCGGATACAACTTTATTAATTATTTTTCAGTACAGATGGTGTTTTTTTTACGCACTAGTGCAAGAAGTGGTTCATTATATGCCAGGTCGGAACTTCGGAGGCTCATCTGTACTGAAAAACGTCGTACGATACACGTGCGAAAAGGAAATTCGTAACTCGTGTCGATTTAAAACACTCCCTTCGGTCGTGTTTTAATTTATCGCCACTCGTTTTGAACTTCCTTTTTTACGGACTTGTATCGTAATGTACTATTGTTTTACAAGGGGGAAAAGTTGTTGTTTAACCGCACGTGCCAATATTGATAACCGAGAAAGCGGTAGATTGTGGACTTTAAGGCACATTGACTACCGCTTGTAAATTGTAATTTGTAGCTTCGAGTAATGGGCCCCTGCTCTCGGATATGTCTGTTTAGCCACCAAAAGCGATGTCTCTCGGATATTGCACCATAAATCGTGTGAAATAGACACTATGGCCAGTAGTACCTACTGTGCCTATGAATTCGTCTTTTTGGGGATAGCACCACGCCATCCATAGTATTTATTGTATTCTCGCGCATAATGTAAACTCAAAATGCAGATAGATATTTCTGTATCATCACTATCACGTCTTCTAAGAAAATTATGAATGCGGCGATGTAGTCACGTGCTTGTCTCGAGTCAATTACTTATACGTAAATGTTGTTTTTTCCCCTCACTAGCTCGGAAACACGTGTTTTGTCCTTTAATACCAGCGGGTAAAAACGGATTTTATCTACTAGTGGATAAAGTAATTTGACCTTGCATAGAGGCAATTTTTCTGCTTTAAAATTGATAAAAGTGGGTTTATCTAGTGATGAAGATGTTTTACCACCTGTGGAACTACTGGAAGCAGTGATAAACGTTTTTTGTGTTGTACTTTCCTCGCTATAGTGAGGGGAAAAGTTTTGTGTTACACACGAGTGCAAATGTATTTTACTTCTCGTGTACTGAAAAACTCGTAAGCTCAGGATTCTATTCTCGAACCACTCGCTTCGCTCGTGGTTCAACTATAGAATCCTTTCGCTTGCTCGTTTTTCAATTCCACACTCGGCGTTAAAATACAACTTTGCACTCTTGTAACAACTACAACCCACAAATAACTATTACAACCCACGAACGTATTCTATTTCAGATATTTCATCGCTTGTTTTTTAACGTAATTCTCTAGAAAATAACTCAATGAACATTTAAATTTTTTTATAAATCTGCAAGCATAGTAAATAGTAAAATTTAATGAATTTGTTACTGACTCATACCTGTTTGAAATAACTATTTTTAGTCAACATTTGTCGAGCGGTGTTGAGATTAAATAAAAAATGTTTCCTTCAGCAATCGCGGCACGTAGATCTATTCAATATACTCTATGACGTAGATTTCAAGGCATGAAAGCCGCATGATTCTTGAGATTCCAGCATTCCGCTTCAGTGAAACCATTTTTGACAAAGATATTTGTATTACTTGGGTATTTAGGGTTGTGCAATAGGTAGTTTTTTGTGATACTTACTACTTGTAGCAGTTGTATGGTTATATACATAAATTATACGACTGTAATGTAATTTACATGAAGTTTTTGTATTTAGTTTCAGATAACGTTGAGTCTGCGCGCGGCTCGATGAAGAAATTGAGACAGCGGTTCTACGCGATGGTTCCGATGCTTCTCATACCGGGCCTCATCATGTCGGCCATCTTGCCGTTCGTGCTGCCGGCGCTCAAGATGATGGTTATGGGCACCGTCATGCTCAACAACATGGCGCTCACCAGCGCCATCTTCTCCCTGCTCCGGGACAACGCGTTCAACGACAACTATACACACAAGAGAATCATCTACACCAACCACGGATACAAGAACAAACACCACGAACCCGAAGAATCACACAACTATGAGGTCGTTGAGAACTTTGAAGAAATAAACGGAGAAGATTTTAATGTCGAAGAACCCAACCACAAGTGGATGGATGAATTTTTGGGTCACGAGAATAAATTCATTAACATTCAC
Organism: Leguminivora glycinivorella; assembly: GCF_023078275.1. Classification (NCBI taxonomy): domain Eukaryota; kingdom Metazoa; phylum Arthropoda; class Insecta; order Lepidoptera; family Tortricidae; genus Leguminivora; species Leguminivora glycinivorella. The sequence goes on from NC_062971.1 coordinate 27,991,213, forward strand.
GGATATAAAAATAGGAGGATGGGGCATAAAAAACGGAAGAGAAATCGTCGTCACAGAAATTAAATGTCTATTTAATTATTATCAGAAAACTCACTGCTTTAATTAATTTATTTTATAGCCTTTTCTTGTCTCAAAGTATTAAAAAAAAAACAAGCGACTAAGAACATGTGTAAAATGTAATTGAAAAAATATTTGATGAAATTTAGTGTAAGTAATTTAGAAGATAGGTGCTATTTATTTTTAGTAATGTAAGAGAAAATAAGATAAACATTTTCCTGTACAATATTCTTCTCTGAAAACCTATAGAAGCTGTGACGAAGGCCTCCTGTGCATCACCTAGGTTTTTAGGAGAGGGAGTTCGGGAGACTTGAACCATGTTATTAAAAAAGTGCCAAATTGTACAATTTGTACATAGGTAAATGTCTCCTTTAAAATAAGCGCGTTACAAAACACGGAGAAACTAAAAAGCCAAAAATAATAAACCTTTCCATTCAGATTTCTTATCGTATTGCAATAAGCTAAACATCCAAATTATAAACAAATCAATTATTTTTGTAGTCGGTACCAGACCTGTTCGTCGCCTTGCTATTGCCTGTTTGCCCCACCCAACCATACACAGGCTGGTACCGACTCCAAAAATAATTGATTTGTTTATAATTTGGATGTTTAGCTTATTGCAATACGATAAGAAATCTGAATGGAAAGGTTTATTATTTTTGGCTTTTTAGTTTCTCCGTGTTTTGTAACGCGCTTATTTTTGAAGGCGGTTTTATTTTTTGTTAAAAAGTTTATTTATTTGTTGATTTTTAGTGGTTCCTAGTGATATTATATGTATCAGTCCGAATACATGTACAGTAGTGAAAGAATTATCCTTTAACTCCTAACCATTGAGGAGTTGACCTTCCATCATCAGCTCAGTTGATTTTTAGTGGTTCCTAGTGATATTATATGTATCAGTCCGAATACATGTACAGTAGTGAAAGAATTATCCTTAAACTCCTAACCATTGAGGAGTTGACCTTCCATCATCAGCTCAGCCACATAAAATTATTACCATCAGACGTAAATACTGGTGTACCTTTGAAAAATAGACTAAAAACATTACATGTGCCTATAACATTTGAAGAGTTCCCTCGATTTCTCCAGGATCCCATCATCAGACCCTGACTTGGTGCCAATGGGACCATCTCGGGGTTATACCGGTTCGATCAAAAAAAAAATTTTGAAAATCGGTCCACGATTCTCGGAGATATCGAGTAACATACATACAAAAAAAAATAAAAAAAAATAAAAAAAAAAAAAAAACATTCAGTCGAATTGAGAACCTCCTCCTTTTTTGAAGTCGGTTAAAAACTAATTCTTAGGTACGTATTTCTCTATTCATTATTTAATTTTTAGTTTTTTTTTAAACAATATATATTTTAAGATCAGGTAGAAACCGAATTGGATTTGTTTTAGATGTTCAGAATTGGTCGAGGGACTAAATATTACATGCCAAAGAACAGGAGGCAAATTCTACTGATACTGGTTTCTTGATAACTGGTGTCTGAGGGAAGATGACCATAAATATTTATATATTTTTTTCTCTAATAGCCTGAAGTTGAGGTGAACTCTGTCATAGCAGGGTACTATGTCAAATTGATCAAAGAATCTGTACCTTTTGTGAAAGTGAAGAAATTAAAAATTGCAACATCGTAGTGTCGTCCCTTTCAATATAAACACTCCGACATTACAATGTTACCACTTTTTCATATATATACTCCCTTTGCTAGGCTATAGATAAATAATAGATTCCCAGCGTTATATAATTATTGTGTGTGATACAGATGCTTGCCTTCATACTAAACTCGATGTTATATAATGTTTGATTTGGACAAAATCTTAAGCAATTACTGCCATTTACATTCTTAAAAAAAGATACCTAAGGTCAGTGTGGGGAAGACCGTCTACCCGGAAAGACCGTCTATTGACTATAACTTTTTTGTTTATATATCTACGCCACTCACACCTCTGGAGGTATAGCAGTTTTTCATCCTTAATCCATTGGTCTTCAATACATATCCCTAGGACGAACACTAGTTAACAATAAACTTGTTTCTCGTTTCGAACTCGAACATCAAGTTCAACATGGTTCCGCAAAAAAATAAAATAAAATAGAAGCAGTCGGAATATTTATATATCATGTATGTAACGCAGTCATTTAATAACCGTTATTTCTGACTAGTACTATTATTCTACTCAAAACGCGCTCAATTTCTAGTTTTATGTTCTGAAATATGTAACTTAGAAATTGTGCCTAGTCAGAAAGTCCGGCATAAAAGAGAAAGGCAAGACCGGCATATGATAAACAAGGAGTTGCCAACCTTTTTTAGGCTTTATTGGAAATAAGTCGAGTCTAAACAATATCAATATATAGGTACGTTTTTGGCTTATGATAGTTGTACCGTTTTTGATTTTAACTTCGAAATACAGTTTTGATAATGATTCGTATGGTGTTTTTTTTTTTTTTATACCACGTCGGTGGCAAACAGGTATACGGCCCGCCTGATGGAAAGCGGTCACCGTAACCTATGGACGCCCGCAACTCAAGGGGTGTCACGTGCGCGTTGCCGACCCATTAGAAACTTGTACACTCCTTTTTTGAAGAACCCCATACTGTAGTTCAGTTAGTGGTGTTACTAAAATCATTCGAAAGTATTAAGTAAAAATAAAATATATGTGACATGGTTGTGAAGAACGATAAGAGGTGAACAGAAGTAAGCCTACACTGCATTATTCATCATCATATTTAAGTTAGTAGAATTATCGTAAGCTCTAAGCGTTTTTTATTATTTTTGTTTAAGTATATTTTAGATTGTGCAACATGCGGTGACAAATATTTCAAAAGAGAGTAGGGTTTCAAGTTGGTTATTATTTTTATAATCAGCATTAGTATTACTCAACAGGGACTGTATGGGTACCCTTTAAAACGGTTTTGACACTTTTGACCGACTATTTTACGGCTACCCGACCGTTAATTGACATTGCTGGCTGTCACTTTGACAAAAAGTCGTCATGGGTGTCGTCAATAGGTTTTCGGGGGTGGTAGCTCAGGTAGGTGGTAACTCTGGTAGTAACTATAGAAAAACCAAGCATTGCTAAGAAATGTTACCAAACCAATTCACGACATCTTAATATCCTATTACCTTTTCTTAATAAAAAAGTTTCAAAAACAGATAAGTAGTTGGATTTATATGAGTCTGTAATATCGTGACTAAATTGTATCGCAGCTGTTCGTTGTAAAAACAGTATTATGCAATATCTGGACCTGAAAAGAAAAGGTTATGAACCCCATCTACGGGACTTATGCCGGTCTTGCCTTATAAATAGAAAAATGCTTATATGTTCAAAATTTTAACATTATTTTATTAATTATCTAGCACATTCTGCCCTGTTGTTACGTAAAATAACAATGATCATGATTTTGGAACCTAGTCTCATAGGAAATTACGCGACAACAAGCACTAGACGGTCTTTCTGTACTCATCGCGGGAGGACGGTCAACCCGCCGAGCCTTATAAAATGTGATTTTTATGACTTAAAAGTACCTTATTTCACCAAAATATTATAAAAGCTTTGTAAAGTATAATATTTGCTATCTCATAGGACCATGCGCATTACGCCAGACTACATTAATTATAGAGTTTTATCCACTCAAACTTTATTTCAAATAAACTATGCCGGTCTTGCCCGCACTGACCTTACTTCATAAAGTTTTTTAAAATTGACAGTTGTTTAATTTTCACATGATGCTCCCCAGCCACCCCACTTTGCGCTTTGGGATTTATTATTTTATGAGCATTTAGCACCTACACAATAGATAAGGTACTGAATTCGTACTTGTTTGAAATAATTTGTACCTCTTTAGTTAAGAAGAAGAAGCCAAATCAAGTTGAGGTTGGCGAAGAGAATCCTCCACTTAATCGTAGGCTCTAACTTTTCCCGCAAATAAAAGGCTAAAATATTTAGAACACATGGTTGTATCCCGAAATAAGTAAATTCAGCCTAATTTTATACATCGTAGTCGCCAGGAAAGTGTAAAGAATGCTAACGAAAGACATTGTTCTAAATTGGTTGTGTCGTGGTACCAATGCCTGAAGTAAGTATAACATACTTATTATGAAAAGAACGCTCATTAAGGTGGCTCGCTTTCCATACAAAAAACATCTACCATTTATTTAGTCACCGCACACTACAACTAAATAGAAATATGCGCATACATCTACTATACATTATCCATCGTCGCAGTATTGAACGAAATACATTGTTTCATACAGAAATCATGGACAAATCCATGTGAATTTTTTATTTATTTTACGAAAATGTGCGTGCCAAATTTTGTGTACAGACACAGAGCCGTCATATTTCGCGCATTTTTAGTTGACATTGTCATCAGTGACACTTGGCTCTTGACAAGTAATTATTTAAAGATATTGGGTTACTTAACTCAAGCAGACTCAGAAATAATGACGCATTTTGTCAATAAAGATAGATATCGTGTATTTCGACACTGCTAGTGTAAATCGAAATGGCGTCTCGGTCAAACGCATTGACTATGAAGCAGGAGATCTCAAGTTCTATTCCGGAGTCTTTTTTAATCATTTGAACTTTTTTGGATTTATTAAGTTTTTTTTATATTTTTTAATAGAATAAATATTGTATTAAAAAAGACTCTTACTATATTTCTTTCCTATTTTTTATTTTCATACAAAAATACAATACAATCTTTATTATGCCTTTGTTGATAAAATAAAATATTACACGTCAGGTCAGGTACATAGGTCATAGTGTGGGCATAGTATTAGTAATGTGCTGACTTCCTTACATTAAATTTACTGAGCCAGTTGACCTATGTTATTGTTGTGTGAATGTTTTTCTTCAACAACTAAATAGTTATATATATGAATATGTATGTAGGTATGTGGGTAGCTTTTGCACATTGTAATTTTTCCTCAGTCACCCGTTGAGCTCAGAGACCACGAACGCTGTAGTGTTCGAAACGTCGGGATGAATTGTAAATTCATTATACACGATTTAATCCATTTTCATAGTTTTTATTTCATGAGTAACTATCGCGGTAACTGAAGACAATAACTAAATGGTTACAAATAATAATTATCATCAAATTATCACCATATCATAATCTGGTCCAGGCAGGCAATTATGGTCGCGCGATAAATGATAAAACATCTGGCCGTCCCTATAATCGCACTTACTAATAGTGCGACAGGGACGGCCTGATATTTTATCGTCTATCGCGCGACCATGCTACCCGTGCTGTACTAGCTTTTGCCCGCGGCTTCGCTTGCGTTAGAAAGAGACAAAAGTAGCATATGTCACTCTCCATCCCTTCAACTATCTCCACTTAAAAAACATGTCAATCCGTCGCTCCGTTTGACCGTGAAAGACGGACAAACAAAGAAACACACATTATCTTTGGTGAAATAACGAATTCTTCCACTTTAGATTACTTATAGAGTAACTAGCTTTTCCCTTTTGTAATAAACTAGCTTTTGACTGCGGCTTCGCTCGCGTAAGAAAGAGACAAAAATTAGCCTATGTCACTCTCCATCCCTTCAACTAAATCCCCTTAAATAATCACGTCAATTCGTCGCTCCGGTTTTGCCGTGAAAGACGGACAAACAAACAGACAAACACCCTTTCCCATTTGTAATATTAGTATGGATTTGACATTATTATTTATATTTAAATAATTATATATGTATAGCCCAATTTCGTCGGTAACAGCGTGTTATGTAATGGCGTCGTTGGTGAAACAGTCGTCTGTCACGCCGTGAAGGTGCGTTCGATTCCCAGGATTCAATAAACTTTTTATGTTTTTTTGGATATAAATTTCGTATTTTTTATTGACCGAGCAAGAATGGAGAGCCGAAGGTATCAATTTTATCTTAGAGAACATATTAATTTTTTTATTGTCATTTTGATTTTCTATTTATTAAGTTGAGATATAAAACACAACTTTTAATACCCTCGCTAAATATAATATTTTCTCGAAATTGCTCCTTAGATAAAAAAAGTCCACTTGAGTTTTTTAAAGCATTACGTTACTCAGTTAACTATTGCATTTTCATTTACTAATTTAAGATTTCAAAAGCGATTTGAATATTTGCTCCATCTCCATCGAAAATAAACAATTAGAAAAAAAAAACATTCGAATCGTAGTTTAGAAACTAAAATTTATCTATACTTTTTGGAATTTTTTAAAATATCAGATTAGGATAATTATGTTAGAAATTCTGAGTTCGACGAACCCAAAAATTATTACCATGTAAGAGAATCAGAAAATAGGTAGGTACAAATAGATATAGCCTTAAAATAAAACTTAATTAAATCTAAAAACCTAAATACATAACCCTAAAACTAAAAATGGTAGAATAAATTATATAAGAGAATAGGTTTTTAATCTTTTTTGTGGAAAACGCTCAGTAACTACTGTACGAGTACATATACATTTATGTATAATAATAAAACAAAAAATAGTGTCTCATAGTGTTGTGTTCCCTGCCGGTGAGTAAGGCTGCCAGAGCTCAACGAGGGTGCGGGGTGCTGACGACGGGAGGACTTACAGAACTAATTTGTTCCGTTTATTGTCCTTTGAGTCGTCGGCAACCCAAACCCTCCTTTGAACTTGTACACTCCTTTTTGCTGTGCACACACAGCAAAGGGGAGTGTACAAGTTTCTAATGGGGCAGCAACGCGCATGCGACACTCTTTGAGTTGCAGGCGTCCATAGGTTACGGTGACCGCTTTCCATCAGGCGGACCGTATGCTTGTTTGCCACCGACGTAGTATTAAAAAAAAAAGAGAAAAAGTCCTGGATTCGAACCCAGTACTTCCATGCAAATCATGCGATAACACGTAATTACCGCAAGGCTATTTAAACAAGCTGTCGCCGCGTGAAATTATCGACTAGAAGGAATACAAAAACACTGTTTGTATGTGTGAGTGGTACTTAAAAATAGTGTAAAATAGTAAATTTATCTACATTAAGGGGATTAACGTTACAATGAGAAGTTGAATGTTTGTTAATCCGGTAATTTGCATTTATATACTTTCAATTATGCTTCGCGAACATTTAATATTAAAATTGACGTATTACAACAAACATTCAACTTCTCATTGTAACGTTAATCCCCTTAATGTAGATAAATTTACTATTTTACACTATTTCTAAGTACCACTCACACATACAAACAGTGTTTTTGTATTCCTTCTAGTCGATAATTTCACGCGGCGACAGCTTGTTTAAATAGCCTTGCGGTAAATACGTGCCATCGCATGATTTGCATGGAAGTACTGGGTTCGAATCCAGGACTTTTTCTCTTTTTTTTTTAAATACTACGTCGGTGGCAAATAAGCATACGGTCCGCCTAATGGAAAGCGGTCACCGTAACCTATGGACGCCTGCAACTCAAAGAGTGTCGCATGCGCGTTGCCGCCCCATTAGAAACTTGTACACTCCCCTTTGCTGCGTGTGCACAGCAAAAAGGAGTGTACAAGTTCAAAGGAGGGTTTGGGTTGCCGACGACTCAAAGGACAATAGACGGAACAAATTAGTTCCGTAAGTCCTCCCGTCGTCAGCACCCCACACCCTCGTTGAGCTCTGGCAGCCTTACTCACCGGCAGGAACACAACACTATGAGACACTATTTTTTGTTTTATTATTATACATAAATGTATATGTACTCGTACAGTAGTTACTGAGCGTTTTCCACAAAAAAGATTAAAAACCTATTCTCTTACATGGTAATAATTTTTGGGTTCGTCGAACTCAGAATTTCTAACATAATTATCCTAATCTGATATTTTTAAAAATTCCAAAAAAGTATAGATAAATTTTAGTTTCTTAACTACGATTCGAATGATTTTTTTTTCTAATTGTTTATTTTCGATGGAGCAAGGGTATTCAAATCGCTTTTGAAATCTTAAATTAGTAAATGAAAATGCAATAGTTAACTGAGTAACGTAATGCTTTAAAAACTCAAGTGGACTTTTTTATCTAAGGAGTAATTTCGATAAAATATTATATTTAGCGAGGGTTTTAAAAGTTGTGTTTTATATCTTAACTTAATAAATAGAAAATCAAAATGACAATAAAAATATCAATAGGTTCTCTAAGATAAAATTGATACCTTCGGCTCTCCATTCTTGCTCGGTCAATAAAAAATACGAAATTTATATCCAAAAAAATACAAAAAGTTAATAGAATCCTGGGAATCGAACGCACCTTCACGGCGTGACAGACGACTGTACACCAACGACGCCATTACATAACACGCTGTTCCCGACGAAATTGGGCTATACATATATAATTAATTAAATATAAATAATAATGTCAAATCCATACTAATATTACAAATGGGAAAGGGTGTGTGTCTGTTTGTTTGTCCGTCTTTCACGGCAAAACCGGAGCGACGAATTGACGTGATTATTTAAGGGGATTTAGTTGAAGGGATGGAGAGTGACATAGGCTACTTTTTGTCTCTTTCTTACGTGAGCGAAGCCGCGGTCAAAAGCTAGTTTATTATAAATGGGAAAAGCTGGTTACTCTATAATCTGAAGTGGAAGAATTCGTTGTTTCACCAAAGATAATGTGTGTTTGTTTGTTTGTCCGTCTTTCACGGCCAAACGGAGCGACGGATTGACATGTTTTTTAAAAGGAGATAGTTGAAGGGATGGAGAGTGACATATGCTACTTTTGTCTCTTTCTAACGCAAGCGAAGCCGCGGGCAAAAGCTAGTACAGCACGGGTAGCATGGTCGCGCGATAGACGATAAAATATCAGGCCGTCCCTGTCGCACTATTAGTAAGTGCGATTATAGGGACGGCGAGATGTTTTATCATTTATCGCGCGACCATAATTGCCTGCCTGGACCAGATTATATTGATGATAATTATTATTTGTAACCATTTAGTTAATATTGTCTTCAGTTACCGCCATAGTTACTCATGAAATAAAAACTATGAAAACGGATTAAATCGCGTATAATGAGTTTAAAATTCATCCCGATGTTTCAAACACTTTACAGCATTCGTGGTCAACGGGTGACTGAGGAAAAATTACAATGTGCAAAAGCTACCCATATTCTTGTATATAACCATTTAGTTGTTGAAGAAAAACATTCACACAACAATAACATAGGTCAACCAGCTCAGTAAATGCAATACTTTACTAATACTATGCCCACACTATGACCTATGTATAATGTATTATACCAGACGTGTAATATTTTATTTTATCAACAAAGGCATAATAAGGATTGTATTGTATTTTTGTATGAAAATAAAAAATAGGAAAGCAATATAGTAATAGTCAAATATTCCATTAAAAAAATAAAAAATACTTAATAAATCCATAAAAGTTCAAATGATTAAAAAAAACTTCGGATTCGAACCCACGATCTTCTGCATCATAGACATCATAGTCAGTCGTTTGACCGAGACGCCATTTCGATTTACATTAGCAGTGTCGAAATACACGATATGTATCTTTGTTGACAAAATGCGTCATTATTTCTGAGTCTGCTTGAGTTAACTAAACCAATATCTTTAAATAATTACTTGTCAAGAGCCAAATGTCACTGATGACAATGTCAACTAAAAATGCGCGAAATATGACGGCTCTGTGTCTGTACACAAAATTTGGCACGCACATTTACGTAAAATTAATAAAAAATTCACAAGGATTTGTCCATGATTTCTGTATGAAACAATGTATTTCATTCACTACCGCGACGACGGATAATGTATAGTAGATGTATGCGCATATTTTTATTTAGTTGTAGTGTGCGGTGACTAAATAAATGGTAGATGTTTTTTGTATGGAAAGCGAGCCACCTTAAACGTACCTACTAAATCGTGTTAACGAAATAAATTTCATTTTATCTCATTTGCAAAGAAAACTACCTCAATGGGATCCCACAAGGAAGTATATCATATCATTACTCGTAATACATTGACGAAAAGTAATACTTTGCAGGCTTTTTCTTTAATATTCATGACAACAAAAATTAGGATCATAATAAAATACGCTGTATAGAGATATTTACAACAAAACGACCATTAACATTGTCCTTCTTATGTAGAAAACTAACAGCAGAATACGTTTAGTCTACGATACCATTTTTCTTAAAAAAAAGTACGGAATCCTAAAAAATATTTTTCTAAGTGTAAATAATTCTGCCTACCAATATTTAAAGGCAATGTGAGATATTTAATTTTGTTAACCAAAAAGGTCAAGGCGTTATAAACACTACGTTATAATCAGGGCCCGTAACTTTCATGCCGATGACGTCAATTTGACGTCACGCTGATTCAAATAGTTTTATTGTAGTAATTAATCATTATTCATTAATGAATTTAATCGTGTACAAATGACTTCAAAAGTAAGCTATTCATACGTTGAATAATTAATATCTACTTGATACGTGAAATAATAGGAAACAATTATTTTGTTTTAATAATTCATTGAAATATAGTAACAAACATATTTAATAAAATTAATGTAAAAAAATACACATAATTTAATTTACTTTTCACGTATCAAGTAGGTATTAATTATATCACGTATGAATAAATTAGTTTTGAAGTCATGATTAAAATGATTGACGAATAATGATTAATTATTAAATAAAACTCTTGGATCATTCCATATGCAGCTTGACGTCAAATTTATGTCATCGGCATGAAAGTTACGGGCCCTGGTTATAATTATTATGCAATAAAATACCTACTGGTTTATTTTGTACTAATTATATTCATTTCAGTACAGATGGTCCTTTTTTACGCACTAGTGCGAGAAGTGGTTCATTATAAATGCCAGGTCGAAACTTCGGAAGGCCACCTGTACTGAAAAACGTCGTACGATACACGTGCGAAAAGGAAATTCGTAACTCGTGTCGATTTAAAACACTCACTTCGGTCGTGTTCTAATTTATCGCCACTCATTTCGAACTTCCTTGTTTTCGCACTTGTATCGTAATGTACTATTTCAGTACAGATGGTCCTTTTTTACGCACTAGTGCAAGAAGTGGTTCATTGATTTAAACTTTCACGATTTTTACACATCATTATTTTTAAAATCGGGACTTAATCGCGTATAACTACATATTAAACTGACCTCCAACGTTTCAAGGACGGCGTTGTCCCCGTGGTCTCGGAGAAGACTGGCTTGAAATGACATCAACACCTTCTGACAGCCGCGCGAGTTTTTCGAACTACCCGCACTTGGTTTTGATTATCAACTTGAACTGTTTGCGCACTAGGGATGTTACTCTGTCGACATACAACACTGACGATATTTGATTTAACGACTGTCGATATTATTTTCGGCTTACACTTATTAATGACAGGATTCCATGTGGATGAGATCCTAAAACCTTCGTCCCGATTGAAATTGCGATGTTTTTGCGATGTTTGCGATGGTTTCTAGTGCGCAAACAGTTCAAGTTGATAATCAAAACCAAGTGCGGGTAGTTCGAAAAACTCGCGCGGCTGTCAGAAGGTGTTGATGTCATTTCAAGCCAGTCTTCTCCGAGACCACGGGGACAACGCCGTCCTTGAAACGTTGGAGGTCAGTTTAATATGTAGTTATACGCGATTAAGTCCCGATTTTAAAAATAATGAAGTGGTTCATTTCTTGTCAGGTCGAAACTTCGGAGGGCCATCTGTTCTGAAAAATGTCGTACGATACATGCGAAAAGGAAATTCGTACCTCGTGGCGATTTAAAACATTGCAGTCCCTTCGGTCGTGTAAACCAAGTACCAAGTTAACTAAGAACAAAAACAACTTGCCTTTATTTTCTTTATTTCTTTAATTTCAACTACTTAGTAAAACTCACTATAATACGACTAATCGCGTATACCATATATATTATAATTATTATTAAATAATGAGCAAGTCTTCTTGTATTTACATTATAACAAAATCAATAACAATGCAAAAACACAAGAGAAGTCGTTTTGCCTTAAGATACTATTAAATTAATACATATACAACAATAGTTCAATATGAAACAATAGTTTTTACTGAACTGGCCCGGTAGGTTACAAAGATTTGGGCTTTGGGCTATTCGTTTTACATACTACAATTTAAAATTATAATAATTTAGGCACCCTTATATTTGTAACTACCTTATTCACAAATGAAAAATAAATAAATATGAGGCAACACAGATTTTAAAGCACGTAAAATAAGTGCACAATTTTTCTTAAAAGCTTTCAGATAGCAAATAATTGCATAATATCAGTCTACCTACATATTATTGAAATCTTTTCGTATAAAATCTGTGTAGTTTTCTTGTCATTGTTTTAATGTCAAGTCTACTGGTGTATTTACGATAATACAACATTTATTAATTTTAGTAAAGTATCGCGCCCGAAATGATTTACACAATAATGATGGCGCTGAAAAACAAGAGCTGCTTGATCGTGCTGTAAGAAAATTAATTATATTAACAGTTGAAGATGTATTAGAAATACAAAACTATAATCATTTTTATGTCTTTTTGGGCTCGCGATTCATTATATTATTTTTTCATAGTTTCACTATCCACATGTAGAATTGTAGATGGATCATTTTATACTCTACGTTGCGGAAAAAGTAATTAGTTTGACAACCCAGTCTGATCCTCAATCATTCCACAGTTATGGATGAAATATCACATTTAACAACTACTTAATACGAGGTTATTTCTACATACGCCATTTTAAAAATGTCAGTTTGGCATCAGTCACCTAGAAGGTAGGAAAATGTTTACTTTTAAATAGTTCATTCAGACAGATGCAATCAATTCCCTGTTTAAACATTTTAATCGTAGAATTTTAATCTTTCCTCTCAATTGTAATTAAATACAATTATAGGTATTTTACACATAGAAGTACACAAGAGTAAATGTCTACGCCATGTTTAACCGAACTAGTGGCCCACCATAAAGAAAGTTTTTTTTTTGTGAAACTTCAAGTGTGAGAAATTATCAGTTACCTAATAATATTGTGTTGTTTAATAAACGATTACAAAGAAACAAATGCTTAACTGTACCGATTAAAAAGTAAATTCGTGAAGATATTATGAATCATACTTGACGCGATGAATGATGATCCGTATGACAGTTTATCTGATTCACTTATTAATAGACTCAATTTGTAAAATTGTCGAAAAAGCGTTAACCGCTTTTTATTAATTTAATAGTTCATTTTATAAATACAAACATGTGTTTAAAATACCATAAAAAATCCACATTTGACAACCGTACAAAAATAAACATTCAATACGAATCAGTAATCAACAATCACCGCGTCCAGTATAAATTTAGGACAGTGGGCCGCAGAAGGGAACTAGTCACTGTCAACTCCTAAAGTAATCCTCTATATTATATTCGTTATTCTGATTTCTGGTGCGATATTTCCACTAAGCGGCGGTCTTCCTCCAGCATGTCCTTGTCGTCCCAGCCCCAGACGGGGTTCTCGGGGTGAGTGTGGTCATCATCCTCGATCTGCTTCTCCTCTTGAACCGACGGATGGCTCCCGTCTCCTGTCCGCGCTACTCTGTTTTTGATCATTTGCACGGAGACGGTCTTCAAGTCGTACGCCCAACCTGCAAACATAAACACATTTACGTGAAAATTGTGTTTAAAAATAATGACAAAGTCGTTATTTAAACCCTGAATCATTCAACTAAGAAAAAGTCTATTTCATACTTATTTTAAGCGACTCACTGATTATCAGTTCGCTGGACTATGATGGCCATGTTATTTTGTTACTTTGGATAGACAAAATAAAAGTTCGTTTAGTGGTACCTATAGGTATATTTTTTATTAAGTATCCTTGTAAGTCATGTGTTTTTTAATAACCTTTGCTCTAAATCAAAATGTGAAACGAGTGACTATAAACTTGCGTAAAATCCCTTTTAACAATCACTAGTATTTTAATGAGCTTCTTTATACTTAATAGGTACCTACTCGTACATCAAAGAATCTAATTAGTAGCGATAAACTCACCAACTCATCAGTATATTACCTAAATTAATTTATGAGTAATTAATTAACATTTTATGTAATCGCAGGCACGAAGAATGAAACCTGGGTGGCTAGCCGAATGGCACAATCGCTCACGAAACGCTCACGAAACGCTCACGAAACGAAGCGCTAGTAGATATCTATCTCTATCGCGCTTGCGTATTGGCGCGACAGAGCCAGCGGCGTATCGCTTTCGTTTGGCGTCGGAGAAATGCCATTCGGCTACGGGGCCTGGTTTTGAGTATTTAATGATATTTCGTTCTGTGTATTAAGTTTAACTTTATTACTTTATTTATTATTATATTATTGTTTAAATATGACTGAATAAAATTAGTGAGCCGTGCCGAGAGATGCTAGTAATTAAACTGTGTCTAAAAATCGATTTATCCCTTCTCTTTGGTTTTAGGGAATAGATTATTAGAGTAGGTACACCGTCTTATATTTCCTCAAGCAAAAACATCTGCAATCGATTGTTTAGGATAGCAGACAAATTAAAAGGAAAAAAAATACTAAATTGCGTATGGGACCCATAAACACGTGAACGCTAGCCCCGTGCTCTTTCATCTGAATATCTTATACTTTTAAACGAGCAATTCTTGTATATTTATTTATTTATTTATTTATATATATATTTATTTACACTGACGATCTCGGAAACCGCTCTAACGATTTCGCAGAAATTTGTTATGTGGGGGTTTTTGGGGGTGAAAAATCGGTCTAACTTATCCTTAGGTCCCGGAAAACGCGAATTTTCGAGTTTTCATGCGTTTTTCTTCGCGCGCCATCTCGTGTGCAGTAGTTGTACTGTTAAGACAGAATTCTTTCGGTCGATGTAAGTACTATTTATTGCAAATACTAGATGGCGACACAGGTCAAGGCTAAAACGAATAGAAAATACACTATTTGAGTTTTTGTGGCGAAATGCGCGCCATCTCGTGTGGAGTAGTTGTGTTGTTAACGCTGAGAATTCTTTCGCTCGATGTAGGTACTATTCATTTTTGAACTAGATGGCGACACATGTCAAGGATACGAAAGAGAACCGAGCGAAGCTCGGTTGCCCAGATATTTTCCATCATAATATGGGCATAACCTCGTCCTGCTCACCATATACAGCTTGAGACATTGAAATTTAAACCAAATTGTTGAATAAATAAGGTAGATTTTCCTTTGTACCACGATTAGGTAAAACATAAGAAAAAAAATTGATTTTTTTTTAAATTCATAATTTAAAAAAAAATGAATGTGTCCTTTATAAATCACATTAGGCAGGACGAGGCTATAGGTAAGTACCTACTCGTAGCTTAGCCCTACCGTAAGAGTTTTGCACAAGTAAAACGATCTGATTTATTTCTAGATTTTACCTTATTCGGCAGTAAGATCAAAAAGCGCTGTGATGTTGGTGTGGTTATGTCAACCCTCATCCCCAGCGGCCACAGTGTTGATGACGCCTATGTTTAATGGATAACTGCTTTGTACCGTATTTAACAGCCAGGACGATAACCGCCGTGAAGATGCTGGCGTAGTTATGTCAACCCTCATCCCCAGCAGCCACAGTGTTGATGACGCCTATGTTTAAAAATAATGGTTGCGTTCCGTATTTACCGCAACGTCGATAACCGCGGTGTTGATGTTGGTGCCTTGTTCCACGGGAATACGTGGTGGTGGTTGGTAGTCCTCGTCCATCGGCCGTGTTGTCTGTAACGCCTTTGTTTATTAACTAGGTAACTGTTGTGTACCGTGTATGTAAGGTCAATAACTGTTGCGTACCGTATTTAGCGGCCAGGTCGATAACAGCGGTAGAGATGTTGGTGCGGTAGTTGCCGAGCTCAGCCGCCTCGTAATCCCACTGGAACATGTGGTGGTAGTTGTTTCAGCCCTAGCCCCCGCAGCCACGGTTTTAATGGCGACTATGTTTCATGGACAACTGTTGTGTACCGTATTTAGCAGCAAGGTCAATAACTGTTGCGTACCGTATTTAGCGGCCAGGTCGATAACAGCGGTAGAGATGTTGGTGCGGTAGTTGCCGAGCTCAGCCGCTTTGTAGTCCCACGGGAACACGTGGTGGTAGTTGTGCCAGCCCTCGCCGACGGCACAAATCGCCACGGTCACGTTGTCTGTGGCGCCTATGTTTCTGAAATAGCAATCGAATGTTTAGTAACGTCGCCATCTAAAGATTTTGCAAACACATTGCCTATAGACGTTAAACTTTCGTGATACATATTAAAATATTTAATCAATAAACCGTTGTGCTCACGTTATTATCTATATCGCGACTGTTGCGACATGTTTTAGGTCATTTAGGAAACCCGTCATCAGGCATGTACAAGTAGGAGACCCGAAACATGTCGCAACAGTCGCTATATAATAACGCGAGTACAACCGTTTATTGATTTCACATTGCCTAGTTTCGAGTTGCAGGGTATTAATTAATTAATAATTAGGCTTCAAATAAACCACGAATGCAAAATACTAATTAATACCGTATACATGAAACCATTAAAGCAAAATATTGTGCCAGAGTATTGATTATTGATATTTCATTGAATGATTTTATATTGTTAGCAATTTCTATTGTTGGCGATTTAGAACCAGTCGCTTCTCGGGGAAGGAAAAATGGTGAGGAAACCTCACTAATCCCTACAAGGCCTAGTTTGCCGTCTGGGTTGGAAGGTCGGATGGCAGTCGCTTTCGCAAAAACACCTACGCCAATTGGACGTAATAGTTACACGATAACGTGCCAATCCACATGAAATTGTCGGCGAAATGAACGAGTTTTGTTTTCGATATAAAGTTTAAAATTCAATGATGCAGCACGTGCAATTCTGATCGGTTTTAGATAACTGTAGGCTTATTTATTAATCGTATAAATTATTTTTCCCCCCACTAGCTCGGAAACACGTGTTTTGTCCTTCAATACCAGCGGGTAAAAACGCATTTTATCCACTAGTGGGTAAAGTAATTTGACCTTGAATAAAGTCAAATTAACTGCTTTAAAATTGATAAAAGTAAGTGAATCTAGTAATAAAGATGATTTACCACCTGTGGAGCTACTGGAAGCAGTGATAAACGCATTTTTTGCGTTGTAGTTTCCTCGCTATAGTGAGGGGAAAAGTTTTGTGTTACACACGGGTGCAAATGTATTTTACTTCTCGTGTGTTAAAAAACTCGCAAGTTCAGGATTCTATTCTCGAACCACTCGCTTCGCTCGTGGTTCAACTATAGAATCCTTTCACTTACTCGTTTTTCAATTCCACACTCGGCGTTAAAATACAACTTTGCCCCCTTGTATAACAAATAACTATAAACTTTTTGTTTTGCATCTCGTTGTTATACCAGCAGTAAAAGAGCACCCTGAAGGTACCTAAGCAGTTATTAACAACATAGGTAAGCAATATCAAAGAAGCCAATATTCACAATATTCATTGGAATTATAATTGGGCCATTTTTAGGGTTCCGTAGTCAACTAGGAACCCTTATAGTTTCGCCATGTCTGTCTGTCCGTCCGTCCGTCCGTCCGTCCGTCCGTCCGTCCGTCCGTCCGTCCGTCCGCGGATAATCTCAGTAACCGTTAGCACTAGAAAGCTGAAATTTGGTACCAATATGTATATCAATCACGCCAACAAAGTGCAAAAATAAAAAATTGAAAAAAATGTTTTATTAGGGTACCCCCCCTACATGTAAAGTGGGGGCTGATATTTTTTTCATTCTAACCCCAACATGTGATATATTGTTGGATAGGTATTTAAAAATGAATAAGGGTTTACTAAGATCGTTTTTTGATAATTTTCGGAAATAATCGCTCCTAAAGAAAAAAAAAGTGCGTCCCCCCCCCTCTAACTTTTGAACCATATGTTTAAAAAATATGAAAAAAATCACAAAAGTAGAACTTTATAAAGACTTTATAGGAAAATTGTTTTGAACTTGATAGGTTCAGTAGTTTTTGAGAAAAATCTGAAAAGTACGGAACCCTACACTGAGCGTGGCCCGACACGCTCTTGGCCGGTTTTTTAAAGTTGTCCACCCCACTTTTTTATGGATTTGGAAATTTTCATGTGGTTTCCACTCAGAACCGCGAGCTCTTTCAATTCTAATAGGAGAAAAAAGTGTCCCAAGGTTTTTTTACCATTCCGTTACCATTTTTAACCGCCTTTCAAATCTCAAAGGAAGGGGTTTTCAATTCGTCTGTTTTTTTTTTTTTTAATGTTTGTTCCTCGATATCTCCGTCGTTACTGAACCGATTTTGAAAAATTTTTTTTTGATTGAATGTATATACGCATATAGATTGTTCCCATTTTTCTCAGAACCCAGTTCTGATGATGGGATCCTGGAGAAATCGAGGGAACTCCTCAAATCTGAAAGTCATACATATGGTGATTTTTGTGGTTTTAAAAGAACAGCATGCATTTACGTACGGAACAGTGACATTTGGTGCAGTGAAACTCCTGATGATGGTCAGAATGGAACTCCTCAAATCTGACCGGCACACTTATAGTGACTTTGGTATTTTTATAAGAACAGCATGCACTTACGTCCAGAACAGTGACATTTGGTGCAGTGGAACTGCTGATGAAGAGTGAGCCGCCCCTGGTTAGAGTTCCGTTCTGATAATCATTCTCATCTGTAAGCATAGCTGGGCCCCGTTAATCAAATAGTTAACTGCGATAATCGTTAATCCGTTACTTAAAAAGTTAACTTCGTTAATCGTTAAAGCGATACATTTCGGTAGGTTTAACGGAAGTTAAAAGTTAATCGATAATCCGTTAACACGTCATAAAAATAGGACTTCACTGTAGGTATTATGTATTTGTATTTACTAAGTATCCACCAAAAACCATTAAAACCTGTGACGCCAATCGGTAAAAAACCGAAATGTAATAATTACGGTCTCTTCGAGCTTTTATCGCCGTTGGTTGGCTAAATTATAGGTTTTACTTCGGATTGGTAATTAATTATTGGGTCATTCATGCGGTCGCGATCGTGGTGCGTCGGTTCTTCAGATTGAGATTTGAGACAACTCGATGCTGTGGGCCACGATAACTTGGTAGAGTAATCTAAGGCCCGCCGGACTCTAACTCGATGCGTCGGTTGCGCGATTTGTCTGTCTTGCCTGATGATTGCACTCTATTACCAGGTTAGTGATCGATCTAGCACGTCTAATAAGATTTAGAAGATCTCGAATAAGTGATCCAAAGTCACCAATTGGTCTTTAGACTGTTTATAACCGACGGATCTGCTTTTACTGATAAATCCTAGGTTTTGCCGTACTACGGGCTTTTACAGTAGCAGTCAGGACGTGGTATTCGCGGCGCAGCGAGCTGCTTGGGGTGCTGGATTAACGATTAACGGACTCGATGAAATTTTACGGAAGTTAACGAATCTGTTAACATCTTTTAAAGTTAACTTAAAAGTTAATCCGTTAACCGAAATGTTAACTTCGTTAATTAACGATTAACGGATTAACGAGTTAATGCCCAGCTATGTCTGTAAGTACTTCAGAATCATCCAGATTTCAAAATTGGTTCAGAAATGACGGAGATATCGAATAACAAACATTAAAAAATATACAGACGAATTGATAACATAATCCAACATTTGAAAGTATTTATCACCAGAACCCCAAAGGAAGGCGGTTTTTTTTTCTTAAAAATTATTTCATACATTTTGTATGGCGGTAACGGAATGGAAGGTTCGAAAAAATGTATGGAAATCTTTGGACATTTTTTTTCTCCTATCAGGATCGAAAGAGCTCGCGATTTTGAATATTAATCGCGTAAAAAATACCCATGTTACAAAAAAAGTGGGGTGGCCAACTTTGAAAAAAAAACCGGCCAAGAGCGTGTCGGGCCACGCTCAGTGTAGGGTTCCGTAGTTTTCCGTATTTTTCTCAAAAACTACTGAACCTATCAAGTTCAAAACAATTTTCCTAGAAAGTCTTTATAAAGTTCTACCTTTGTGATTTTTTTCATATTTTTTAAACATATGGTTCAAAAGTTAGAGGGGGGGGGGACGCACTTTTTTTCCTTTAGGAGCGATTATTTCTAAAACTATTAATATTATCAAAAAAGGATCTTAGTAAACCCTTGAAGTGATGGAAGGCACCCGACGTGGTAAACACTTAAAAATGCAAAGCCAACTCACCGGGGGATGCGATAGATACGAAGACACATTATTCATTTTTAAATACCTATCCAACAATATATCACACGTTGGGGTTGGAATGAAAAAAAAAAAATCAGCCCCCACTTTACATGTAGGGGGAGTACCCTAATAAAACATTTTTTTCCATTTTTTATTTTTGCATTTTGTTGGCGTGATTGATATACATATTGGTACCAAATTTCAGCTTTCTAGTGCTAACGGTTACTGAGATTATCCGCGGACGGACGGACGGACGGACGGACGGACGGACGGACGGACGGACGGACGGACGGACGGACGGACGGACGGACGGACGGACGGACGGACGGACGGACAGACGGACGGACGGACGGACGGACGGACAGACAGACATGGCGAAACTATAAGGGTTCCTAGTTGACTACGGAACCCTAAAAATGGCCCAATTACACGTTTGAAAAATATCTACATATAGCAATCGAAATGTCAACATAATTTTGCAATTGAAATTAACACACACACGTATATTTCCACGAAATTCAAAAGGTAATCGTGTCATCAGCTACTCACCTAATTAAAATGTACCTACAATACAAATTAACACCCATCCGAAATGATTCGTTGATAACCAGTAGGTATTATAATGTAAATAAGTTTATTATTTGGATATTACCTAGGCACTTTTCACTTTAGGCTGCCAAGATCTTCTTTAATAATAGTGACCTCTGTAATCTTGATTGATGTGAGTTCTATTGATCTAGTGTGTATTACTAGTATAGTAATTCAAAAAGTTTGGCTTTTGTCGATTGATTTGACGGTTATAACCTAGACTCCCTATTCACATATAAATAAACTAGCTTTTTCCCGCGGCTTCACTCGCGTTATAAAAAGAAGCCTATGTCCCCCTTCAAATATCTCCACTTTAAAAATCTCGTCCTTTCGTCGCTTTGTTTTATCGTGAAAGACGGACAAACAAACAGACACACACAATTTCCCATTTATTTAGTATGGATAATAGACTACCGTACAGAAACGGCACTTCCTACATCTAAAAATATTCTCCTTTGCTAGTGCAGGGCACTATTCCTTTCGACTACTAAGGTTTGTAAAATAAAATGGAATAAAGTAAAATTTACCTTATCCGTGGTAGCGCGCACGCAATGGTGCGTCAAGTTGTGCCAACCGTAATATTTGTTACATAGCAATGCGAGACGAAAGGACCCCGAGTCACCTGATCAAGACAGCGACCGACCGCTGCTGTGAGTTCGTTTACTTACTTGCACCATCACCACTAAATACATTATGTAAAATTAGCACTAAATACAATATGAACATCCCCACTTAGGGCTGGTTGCATCAAACCGTCTGTCAACCGTGTTAAATTTTATTGTATGGGAAGTTCCATAGACGTCTGCTCTGTGACGATAATGTGTCTGTCAAATGTGGTTGATGCAAATGGCCCTTAGAGAGAAGCCCTTGTAAATCTTTTTACCCTATTATCAAAAGGTTTATTCCCCCAGATGTGTGCGGCCGAGTTGACGAGGCCCACGGGTCCTTGCCCCAGAAATACTCCGGCCCCCACGAAGGCAGCAGGAAGCATAGAATGAGCATAACCAATAGAGAGAATCCCCTGTCTTGTTACTTACTTGTCAAAAGGCTTGTTTCCCCAGATGTGCGCGGCCGAGTTGACGAGCCACGTGAAGTTGAGCGACAGCGTGTACCGCCAGATGGAGGCCACGTACCACGAGGTCCACGGGTCCTCGCCCCAGCAGTACACCGGGATCCACGACGGCAGCAGGAAGCACAAGATCGGCATCACCACTAGATACGTCCTGTAATCATGTTTTATTAAAAATTAAATTCTATACAACCTTTTTTTGTGGTTTCCTCTTAAATTAGGGAACGCTTTAAAGGAGATAGACGGTGCCATCCACCTTTGTGTGTTTGAAAGTCTGTTTTTCTGTCGTTCCTGCGACCCCAATGACTTCAAAAGTGTCGTAGCCAAGGCACAAGGAAAAACGCCCGTCATTTATACAATTTTACCCTACTCCGTACAATAGGGACTCCTATTTATTTATGTAAAAATAATTGATGCTACGAGTATATAATTGATTATGTACGAGCAATTGCGGCTCATAAACGGGTTTCCATATTACATGTTATGGTGTCAAATTAGTTCCAACAGCCGCCGCTAGCATTAATGTTGAACATGCCCATAAGATGACGTGTATTTATAGCAATCAGCGCCACTCTATCACGCACGTTGCCAATCTTTAGCAGGCGTTTTAGCACAACTCGCGTCGCGCGCGAGTCCATTCCACAGATATATAGAAAACCTTGATTGAATCGACAGGTTATTTACACAGAGGAAATGAAGAAATGAATTACAGATTTGGCAAGAGAGTAGAAATGGATCATAGCAACACTTATTGTTCTCATACAGAAGTGTCATCACATGCAAAACTGGCGCCAGTGGCGCCCCTATTAATTTCTACTCTGTTTTGCCAGGCTGTATGTAAACTTGTCGGACGTCCCTCTCTACGTTTTAAGGATTCCTGTAAGCGGGACAGTTTTGGTATCCAGATTGACGGTTGGGAGAAACGTGCCGATATGAGACCTGAATGGCGTCATGACATTAGTGTCGGTATATCGCAACATGATAGTAACTGGCTAGATAATGTAAAATAGAAAAGCATTCGCCGAGCGCTACCACCCCCCGCAGACTCACGTTTTGTGTGTGGTCGTTGTGGCAAGAAGTGCCGCGCTGCTATAGGACTCTATAGTAGGGATAGGGATGTACCGACTAGTCGGGAAAGCCGACTATCCGGCCACATTTGTAGTCGGCGATTAGTCGGCGATTAGTCGGCGATTAGTCGGCGATTAGTCGGCGACTAGTCGGCAAAAAGGGCCGATTAGTCTGCACTTCATTAGTGATAGAAAAATAGTACAAAATTAAATTACCAATTGAAAATTATGGTTGAATTATGTAGCTATTCGTCCTTTTTTTGTCAAAACAAATATCTGTTATCACTGTTAGGATTATCGAAATTCACTACCTAGGATTATTAACGATTTCTTGGCAGGATCACTACCCACAAGCCAAGCGGATTGTTAAAAATGGAAAATGTATATAAATATTGTCATTAACCTTTGAACCTCTAAAAAATCATGAAAAGCGAGAAAGAAGGACCAAAAATGACATTCAAAATGTGAATTTATTGAAAATTATGTTCTGGCCTATTTATTGAAAATTATGCTACCCAAGCGCCAACTAGTTGGTAGTCGGGCTAGTCGGCCAAATCAATAGTCGGTACATCCCTACTCTAATAGCCATCAGCAGAGATGCAAGGCCCCGTAAACCTACAAGCGCCGCAACAAACATCTACAATAGATGCTCTGGCCAATGATGATGGTGTAAACTTACTTCTTCTGGAACATCACAATGGGGTCCTTTTCCAGGTCGGACATGTCAATCTGGGCGCCCTTCTCGAAGACTTCCTTGTGCTTGCGGACCATGAGCCAGCCGATGTGCGAGAAGAAGAACCCGCGCCGCGCGTTGTGCGGGTCCGCGTCCGTCTCCGTGTACTTGTGGTGGACCCTGGAACAGTAAATATAAAACTAAATAATATGTATGTATCCATTGATTTAAACTAACACGATCTTCACTCATATTATTAAATTAAAATGGGACTTAATCGCGTAAAACTTACGTTTAAGTATATTTAACCCGCGACGTTTCGGACATGACATTACGTCCGTGGTCTAATGACAATCAAATGCGGGTAGTTCGAAAAACTCGTACAGCTAGAAGATGTTGATACAACTCCCAGCCAGTCTACCCGTGACCACGGACGTAATGTCATGTCCGAAACATCGGGTTAAATATAAACGTAAGTTTTACGCGATTAAGTCCCGTTTTAATTTAATAATATGTATGTATCTCTTGATTTTAGATTAGCATGTCTTAAAGAGCCTCTGTGCTGTTCGCTTCGTCTCCATGCATGCCTTCCATAAGTTCCGGGACTCCATATGGTCCCGAGTTATGGGAAAACAGAAAATTATAATAATAAAAATGCATAAATTGTACACTACAAAAGAAATATACAATACATAGTTGCCAACAGCTAAAAATAATGTTTGCTTCTAGAAAGTAAACCATTTGGGACCGCTTTAGACTCTCCACACGATGCATATGACAATGAATCGTAGGCCACATCTTTGCCTTTGGCTAGTAAGTGGCCAAGAGTAAGCCCATTTGTAATAATAATAATAAAAAAAAATGTAATTTTCAATGAGGTTCACGCCGTCAAGTAAATTATTATAATGTGTCTATAAGTTCTATAACGTATCTTCTTCTTCTTCTTCTCAGCATATTTGCGTCCACTGCTGAACATATGCCTCTTTCATGGATTTTCATTCTGTTCTATAAGCGGCGGTTCTGTACCAGGTCGGCCCTGCCGTCTTTTTGATATCGTCCGGCCATCTGGCTCGTGGTTTCCCGCTATAACGTGTGGTAGCCAGTAAAACGTGGAAAATATACGAAATAATATTATTCTAAATATTCTTAAAATATTACATGTCAACATCAGACCGTGGGCCTCAGTCAATAAATTCCTAATTATTATCATCATTATCATCAAACTGTCAACATCAGAGAATAAATTAATTATGAATCATCATTATCATCAAACTTCAAAGAATACCATAAAAACATAAAATCAATAAATTATTTTTATATGAAAACAAAAACTTACCTACATGAAAAAAATTTTGATCCATTGTTAAGATTTCCAGAAATGAAAATTCATAAATGAATATAATACTTTTGAACTATACGTTGAACTTAAATAATAATATTAGGTATATTTTACCTACTTTCTCTTTCGTATTCGTAATACGAAAAACGAGAAAGAAGTTGATCACTAATTAATTCAAAGGATAATTTATGAAGTCGCGAAGCCACTTTTACTTCCCACAAATTTCACAATGTTACGCGGTAGAGAATAATAATATTATCTATCTATCACAAAAAAGCACCATATTGTTATTAGTGTACATTGAAGTGTTGTGAACAGATTCTATTACTTATTATTATTTGTATGTCTTTCCCATCACGGAACAATGGTATTCCGGACCTTTGGGAGGCGTGCGCGGGGCCAAAGCCAACGCGTAGAGGGTATATGAGAGAGAAGGTGTTAGGATTTTCTACTTCGTGAGGTATAGGCAGAGGGAGAGCTTTATAAACGGTGTATTTTTCGGGATAAATCAATGGGATAATTTAAACAGAAACTAGCTTTCGGTTATTTCGGTTATAGTCATTGGAACAGGAAAATCCAAGTTATGATTTAAAATTGATATAATTTTTTAATAATAATTCCTTATATAAGTTAAAGGGTGAGAGGACTGAGGGGTGTAAAATATTCGTTTTGGAAAATAGAATTGCATTCAAGACAGAATCTAGGTAATTGGATAAACTTCGGTTACCGTGACGTCATTCAGGCGCCTGTAATCGATTACGATGCGCCATTTTCTTTGACCTGAGGCGTCGATTTTTTTAGGGACGATCCAGACTGGTGCACTCCAGGGAGATATAGAGGGTTTGATAATGTTTTGGTCTAGCATTTTCTTAATTTGCTTATCAACTTCTTGTCGATGACATTCTGGGAACCTGTAGGACTTAGCATTGATAGGCGCAGCGTTGCCTGTGTTAATGGAATGTTTCAGAGCTGGGGTATGAGTCAAGGAATCCCCTTCGAGGTTAAATATATCTGCGTATTTACTGCAACATTGTAGTAGTGACTTTCTCTCTTCTGGGTTCAAATGTTCGTGACGTATGAGGTCTAACACGCGCTGAATACGATTGGACTGACCTGAGGTTACATTGTTTACACAAGTAGTGTGTTCTGATGAGTCACTCATAAGAGCGGAGTAATCTATTGGAGTAATAGTGACATTACATTCTTTAATTTCGATGGAAGAGTCGGTAGTATTTAAAATAGATACGTTGGCGCGCTTGTTGCATTTTATAGTAACTATACAATTGGCTAAGTAAACACCGTCTTTGAGCTTGTGATCTAAAATGAGGCCCTCTTTGATACCCGCGAGTTCAGAATCTGGATTGGAAATAACACATTCTATTACGCCTTCGGATCGAGCTGGGATTATGTAAGATTGTTGATTAAAATGGATTTGTAAAGTGTGGCCCTGTAGGGACAGAGTGTTAGTTCTATAATCTATGTTGCATGTGAAGAATTTTAGGAAATCGTTACCTATAATGCCGTCATATTTGAGATTGACTTCGTCTTTAATGACGTGAAACTTGTATGAAATAGTATCATCTAGGAGAGGGAATTGTAATTGTGAGGACCCTAGTGTTTCACAATAAGAGTCTGTGTCGTTTATTCCTTTAAGTTTAATAATCTCAGAGGAAAGGCATGGTTTTTCTTTGAAACTGGAGTATTTTATAATACTGACACTAGCGCCTGTGTCGATAAGGAAACAGAGAGGTTGTTCAGAGTCAGACATCGTCAAGTATGTGTAAGGCAAAGATATCCCTTTTTTCAATGAATGAATTTCGTAACATGGTATTTCAGATACGGTATCGTGAAGAGCAGGGGCAGGTTCTTTCTTAGACTCGGTGGGCATTTTTGTGCTTGATTCAGTGAGAGATAATTTAGGTATTGATTCTAAAGATGAGGAAGGGCTTAGTTTGTTTACGTTAAGGTTCAATAGAGACTGGGAAGTAGGACTCCCTTTGGAAGGAGGTGTGAGATTGTCATGAGATTTAGAACGACTCAACTGCAGTCTGTGTGGTTGAGATGAACAAGGAATAGTAGGACTCCGAATTTGTGGAGATGTAAGCTTAGCATTGGATTTAGTAAGACTCAACTGCATTCTATGTGGTTGAGATGAATAAGGAATAGTAGGACTCCGAATTTGTGGAGATGTAGGCTTGGTATTGGATTTAGTACGACTCAACTGCATTCTATGTGGTTGAGATGAATAAGGAATAGTAGGACTCCGAATTTGTGAAGATGTAGGCTTGGTATTAGATTTAGTAAGACTCAACTGCATTCTATGTGGTTGAGATGAATAAGGAATAGTAGGACTCCGAATTTGTGGAGATGTAGGCTTGGTATTGGATTTAGTAAGACTCAACTGCATTCTATGTGGTTGAGATGAATAAGGAATAGTAAGACTCCGATTTTCAGGAGATGTGAGATTGGTATACAAATTTGGGAAACAGCGAGAGACAGTGGTCGTGTCCTTTAATAAAGGTGATCTCGGCAGACACGCGACCGGGATCTTATTCAGTTTAAATGATCATCATAATTAGTTTCTAATTGCACTTCGCAATAATGCGTATTGACCTGGTTACCCGGTGTGTTTGAACTTTGAGCACCGGCATTAGCTGCTGACGCGAAATTTGAAGCGCCGCCGCCGTTAAGGCGCATATTATTAATGTATTGTCTCTTGCGACACTCATTTATTGTATGTCCTACATTTTTACAATAGGCACAGACCTTTGGTTTATTTGGGAATTGATTTGGAGGATAATCTGAGTTTGTAGGGGGCCTGTTGAAAGAATCGGGATGCTGACGAGGTTTTATGTAGTAGGAATAACGTTCCTTTTTAGAATGGAAACATTCAGATGAGGTATGGCCCGGTTTGCGACAGACGTTGCATGTTTTAGGTGTTTTAAGAGTGCTACGGTTAAGATTAAATATCTTTTCTTCCTCAATCGCGTAACTGATTCCTTCATTAAGGGTAGAAGGGTTTTGACTTCGGACAATGTGTGAGAAATCGGGGTTTAGACCGAGAAGGAAGGTATTAAGGGCAAGATCTTCCATGGCGGCTATGCGACCCGGCAGTTGTTTTGCATCTTGACAAGAGTATTGAATATCGGCTAAAATTCTAGTTAAACATGACTCGACGCGCAGCGAAATAATCTGTGACTGATTCAGTAATAAGTTGCTTACATTTTTGAAGTTCTAAAAGTAAATGTATGGAATGTTTCTTTTCACCAAATGTAGTTTTAAGAAAGGATTTTATTTCGGCCCATGATGTGAAGGTTTTAGGCAACACGCTAGTTGAGCTTTGCCTTCTAATTGTGACACAATATATTTACATAATACATTCTGTTGTTCTGTACTGGCTAGGCTTATGGCGTTTTCGCAATTTGTTAAAAACGCCGGAAGTGATTCGCGATCCCCGTTATAGGGTTTGATGAATTTGGTCAAAACAGATAGAGTTACTTTGTCACTCATTTTGATTTTGGAAATTTCTGGAACTTGTTTAATTTCGTTTTCGGTGTCAGATGAACTTTGTATGTCTTTGACCGTTCCGGGGCTGAGATGCCCATCACGGAACAATGGTGTTCCGGACCTTTCGCGGGGCCGAAGCCAACGCGTAGAGGCCCTTTCGACACTTTAATGAAATGTAAGGGGTACACCGAGCGGATGTTGCCCTTGCCCGTATCATGGGACACACGCAGAGGCAACATCCGCCAGGGTGTAAGGACTATTTGAGAGTTAATGGAATCTAAAATGAACTGGTCTATTTTGATGAAAGTGATGGACTAAATACTGGGCTATGGATAAAAAACCGGACGCCTGCCTAATAAAACGGTATCCAATTTTATTTCCGGCAGACGGTGACTCGTCCCCACAAGATGGGCCCCCACAAAAAGCGACATCCAAGATGGCTCAAGGCTATTATTATTATTATTTGTATGTCTTACCATATCTCGGGACCATGGGGTCCCGGACTTTTGGGAGGCATGTGTGGGGCCGAAGCCAACATCACAGAGGCCCTTTTAGACACTTTAATCTAAAGGCAAGGGATACACGTGGCGGATACCATCCCCGAGCGCACAATATGATACATCCGGAGATGGTCCCCGCCAGGTGTAAAGACTATTTCAGTGCAGCACTTTTGTGCTGCGATGGGAACTAAGGTCATAGGCTACTGTTGTGCAAGTTGGATGGACTGGATAATGGTCTATGGGGAGACTATCGGACACCTGCCATGACAACTAGTCTCAGGATTGTAAAAGACAGGCGGTGACTCGCCAACTCGTTGAGTGGGCCCTGCAAAACGGCCGCACGCACGGTGCGACAACAGAGCAACACTGTGAAGAGTGGCTGAAAGGTTGTCGAGAGGTGAGACTGCGCTTTCCAGATCCCAGTGATCCGTTAAGCCACTGTACCAACTCGCGTCTTATGCACATTTTCACTTCCACCCCTGGAGCATAGGTCCCCTCTAACGACTCCACTCTGGACGGCCAAAGGCAAGCCAGAGGTAGAGGGCTGTCCCACCCACCCGCCTTACGGGTAACAGAACTCCCCAGGAGCACTCGGGGTCCGTGGGGTCGCTGTTCCCCCGTCAGCTCGCCACAAGCTGCCCTGCGTTGACTGATTGCACTGGTAAAACCAGTGGCCCCCTTATTATTATTATTACTAGCCCACATTGTCCCATTGCTGGGCAAAGGCCTCCCTCTTACTCTTCCACGTATCCCTATTCTCGGAAGTCTCCCACCAGTGTGTCACAAAGGCATCGAGTTCGTCCCGCCATTTCTGACGTGGTCTACCTCTTGGCCTTGTAATTTGTGGTAACCAACGGGTGGCTGTTTTTGCCCACCGGTCATCCGGCATACGGCAAACGTGTCCTGCCCAATCCCATTTGAGATTCTATTACTTATGTGTTGCTATTTAGTAAAATAGCAAATTGAAAAATTGTCAAACCTGTTTTTAGAAATTTTACAAAATGCGCAAGTTTATAGCGCACGTTCTAGTTAGTGGGCTTAGAGTACGAAGCCAAATGCAGAAACGCTAACGATATTATTGTTATTGTAGCTAGCTATTTCTATCGCTCTTCGGTATTGGCGCGACAGAGCCAGACTGCGTTTCGATCGGCGTCTATCGTCAACGATTGTCATTTCGGCTAGGCCGGCAGGTCCATCTACTGATGTGCCGACGGAAAGTTTCCAAAATTCTGAAATTTTCACATAGGAAAACTTCGGAAACATTCCATACTTTGTATGGACAATTATATGGACGGAAACTTTCCATTTCATAAATTTAAATTTCCTTTATTTTTCGTGAAAGTTTCGTGAATTTTTCAAGAAAACTAAGATTTTTTTGGAAAGTTTCCGCAACTTGCATATCACTCGGTCCATCATTATTAGAGTTAACTGTGACACGTGCTCTAATTTGTAATGCCATATTATAAATGGTTAGATCAAGTCGCAGAAGAAGTAAAACGAGATCCGAAGCAATACAACTACCTAAACGAGAACCAAGTTAAGCTAAACTTTGTTATGAGGCAGATGCAGAAGCTCCACACTATTAAAACTTTAAAACCGGCCATGGCCGAGCGTGTCGGGTTAAGCTCAGTGTATAGGGTTCCGTAGTTTCCCATATTTTTTTCAAAAACTGTTCAACCTATCAAGTTCAAAATGATTTTCCTAGAGTCTTTATAAAGTTCTACTTTAGTGATTTTTAGCGTTCCGTAGTCAACTATAGTTTCGTCATGTCTGTCCGTCCGTCCGTCCGTCCGCGGATAATCTCAGTGACCGTTAGCACTAGAAAGCTGAAATTTGGTAACATATCAATCACGCCGACAAAGTGGTAAAATAAAAAGTGGAAAAAAATGTTTTCTTAGAGTACCCCCCCCTACATGTAAAGTGGGGACTGATTTTTTTTTCATTTCAGCCCCAATGTGTGATATATTGTTGGATAGGTATTTAAAAATGAATTGGGGTTTACTTTAATCGTTTTTTGATAATATTAATATTTTCGGAAATAATCGCTCCTTAAGGAAAGAAAAGTGTGTCCCCCCTCCAACTTTTGAACCATATGTTTAAAAAATATGAAAAAAATCACAAGAGTAGAACTTTATAAAGACTTTCTAGGAAAATTGTTTTGAACTTGATAGGTTTAGTAGTTTTTGAGATACATACGGGAAACTACGGAACCCTACACCGAGCGTGGCCCGACACGCTCTTGGCCGGTATTTACATATTTTTTAAACTTATGGTTCATATTCAGTAAGAGGGGGGGGGGGGGGACACATTTTTTTTTTACTTTTGGAGCGATTATCTCCGAAAATATAAACAATATCAAAAAATGATTTTAGTGAACCCCTATTCATATTTAAATACATATCCAACAAACAATAAACCTACCACATGTTAGGGTTGAAATGAAAAAAAAAATCACTCTCCATTTTACGTGTAGGGGGATACCCTAATAAAACATTTTTTCCCCATTTTTATTTTACCACTTTGTCGGCGTGATTGATTTACATATTGTTACCAAATTTCAACTTTCTAGTACTAACGGTCACTGAGATTATCCGCGGACGAACGGACGGACGAACGGACATGGCGAAACTATAAGGGTTTCTAGTTGACTACGGAACCCTAAAAAATTGCTCAACTTTTAAAAAATCCGGCTAGAAAAGCCACACATCGAGAAAATTTTTCCCATTTTTTATGGAAATGAAATTTTTAGTTCAGTGGGCCAGAGATCAAATCTATTTGAAATGTACCTAAATGTAAAAATTGGAGTAAAAAGCTTTAAAAAAATCCTCAGACTATCTCGCTCTTGGCTAGCGTGGCTAATCCGCGCTGTGCTGAGTAGTTGGTGCGTTTCTAGCGTCACTCTCATGGCAAAATGACTTTGGTCTCAACATTGACATGACATGACATGACGTGACAAAGGTACGGGCACTAAAAATGGTTCCCGAGCAGTGGCGTCATTGAGTTTGTTGTGCACAAATGTAAGCTAAACGTGCAGCCTATGCGACCAATAGCGTGCATCATGTGTACTCATCAACCAATTGCATTGAAATTTTCCACCAAGGCACATCAAACAAAAATGTTCAGTCGAAATAATATACATGAATTGCCTTAGCCTTACTATTAATTTTATGTACCAATACGGTTAAAGAGATTTAAATCGAGCAATATGATTATCATTCTATGAACTTAGGCACACCTCAGACTGTACTATTCTCCTTATACTGATCAACATTTGTTCAGTGACTTTTAAAAATTATGAAGTCAAATTTTTAATTTTTCATACAAAATATATTAAATGTACGCCATTATTGTTGTCATTGACGTTGTCTGTCACACTTTAGACTTAACAGAATTCGCAATACATTACCTCTTAGAAAAAGCTTTCAAGGGTGATAAAAATCAAAATACAAGTTATTTTTAAAAGTCGCCGAACAAATGGTCAGTATAAGGAGAATAGGTGATAAAAGCGGTGCGTTCCTAGCACACAGTCTAAGGTCGTGTAGGTGAATGCGTACTATGCTTGTATGAGTGAAATATGACAGGTCGATAGGTAACTATGAGGTAACCGAGAGGGGGTGGGCGGCACTTTCAGCGGGGAGCGGGACTGGCCATACTGTACGATAGTACTCTTTATTATACTGTGACTTAGGTGTCATTATTTCACGGCATCATAACATTCATGACCTAGTTGCTAAGACTAAAGGTTGAGACCTTTGTACTCCTGGGGCGTCAAGCAACTAGGGCTATAAATATCTCACCTGTGGTCCCGGACCCACTCGTAGATGTGGTTCTGAAGGCCATGGTTTGCAGCAGGGCCAGGTTCAGGCGCATCGGCCAGCGCGCCTTGTATACGCGCGGTGCGCTCCCACCGTCACAGCCATGGCGGACAGGAGCGTGAACAGTAACAAGGCTACGCATATCTCACCTGTGGTCACGGAACCACTCGTAGATGTGGTTCTGGAAGGCCATAGCCTGCAGCAGGGCGAGGATCAGGCGCATCGGCCAGTGCGCCTTGTACGCGCGGTGCGCGCCCACCGTCACACCCATGGCCGACAGGAGCGGAACAGTAACAAGGCTACGCATATCTCACCTGTGGTCGCGGACCCACTCGTAGATGTGGTTCTGGAATGCCATGGTCTGCAGCAGGGCGAGGATCAGGCGCATCGGCCAGCGCGCCTTGTACGCGCGGTGCGCCCATAGTCGGTGCGCGCCCACCGTTACACCTATGGCCGACAGGAGCGTGAATATTACCGCTGTAACAAATTAAAATTAAACTACGTAATTAAACGGAAGAGTTTAATGAAAAAAAAAGTACATTTCGATACAAGTGCGGAAAAGAGGAAGTTCGAAACGAGTGGCGATAAATTGAAACACGACTGAAGGGAGTGTTTTAAATCTACACGAGTTATGGATTACCTTGTATCGTAATGTACTATCAGCTGCAAAATTGCATGACGAATTTATCAATGAATTCATTCAGGTAAGGTAAGGTGGGGAAAGATTGAAGGGCTTTTCTTGAGGGGTAAGATGAAATATGTTCCGTATAATGAAGCACCACGGGCGGCTTTCCATCTTATCCCGCAAGGAAAACCCTTCAATCTTGCCCCACTTTACCTTACTTACTATTGTTTTACAAGGGAGCAAAGTCGTTTAATCGATAGTTGCGAGGGTTTTAAGGCACCAAGATTAAACAAATTTGACCACCGAGTGAAACACATTTTTAGTACATATTGGTCTTTTTTTTACGCACTAGTGCGAGAAGTGTGTCATTTCATGTCAGGTCGAAACTTTGGAGGGCCATACTGTACTAAAAAACGTCGTACGATACACGTGCAAAAAGGAAATTCGTAACTCGTGTCGATTTAAAACACTCCCTTCGGTCGTGTTTTAATTTATCGCCACTCGTTTCGAACTTCCTTTTTTACGCGCTTGTATCATAATGTACTATTTTTAATAAAGTAATCACACCAGAGGATAATACTAGACGTAAAAAAAATGAAACCATAACATAGTCAAACGTAATTTAATCAATCAATTTGCATCGGATTACTGTACGAAAGCTTTTCAAGCGGCTTTGTACCGGATTATATTGCGTATAATAAAATTATCTGTACCAAATTAATCTCTATGTTTTTGGCGCGTCCAGTCAATATAAAAACTAGTAAAATAGTTTCATGTTATGTTGGAATCTTTAAATGTACCTAATTAACCTGCAATTGCGGCTCTAAAATGTAGGTACATCCGAAATATATTACTTGTAGAACTGAAATTAGTATTAGTGACTGTTTTAGATTCCTAAAAACGACTATTATTTGTACTTTATTTTATTTTCTTTATTTGAAATGTACATTTATTCCTGTTTGTATCTGCAATAAAAAAAACAATTGTACACAAAACATAACATTCGAGTGGGTATACGTAAACATACATCTAATTTACCCCCTTAAAAGTTCTCACTAAAAATAATCGGTTATAAAATACCTACTTAACATTACACTAACATTATTAACAGTATTCTAAATTGAAATACCTTTAATCTGATTGAAACCTTTCTTAACGCAAATAGAACTTAACTGACGTTTGACGATTTGGAATAAGTTATACTAATGAACTTAATTGCATAGAGAAAGTGAACAGCGCTCCAGCCCTCCAAACTGTTACCTACGGGCCGATTTTTGAGTCTCACGCGTTCGAATTCAGAAAATTGTCGCTGAAAATAATAGGCAAGTCACCGTTTTCAACCGGTATTTTAGTGACAAAATCCCGTATGCGAGATTCAAAAATCGCCCTCAATTCAAAAATTCAAAGAGGACGACATTATAGAGAGTTACTGTCGAAGTAAAATGTGTAATCACAGTGCATAGACTGCCATCTCTTGACACAGGCTTAAAACTTTTGAACCTCAGTTTTGACAATTTGGCCCATATTCTTAGCTTGATATGTTTTAAAATGTCAAATATTATATTAATATTAGCGCCATCTAGCTGAGCGTACCCCAAAGGTGTAATGCTATCTAGGCCACCGTACCTTTTTCTGTATGGTACTGAGGTACCTACGTTTTTTTCTTAGACTTTATCTGTCTATACGGAGTTACATAGGTCTTTGCTAATATGATTTAAAATCAAAGTAGAAAAAATCGAGTAGGTATATAGCCCTTTCCAACCCAAGAACTAGAGGTTTGCTAAATAAATTTTGAATTTTAATGACATATGTTAAAATTGACAATTATATATTATGTTAACAACCCGCTAACAACCTCACGATCGATCGTATCAGCTCGGGTGTAAAGGGATAGAGAATTCAAAGAAAACTTTGTGGTCACATTGCATATGCCATTCTTCGACACAGGTTTAAAACTTTTGAACAGTTTTGACTATTTTGCCCATATTCTTAACTAGATAGGTATGTGTTAAAATAATCAAATATTACTCGTAATATAACGCCATCTAGCCGAGATCAACCAATGGTGCAGCGTAGCGCCATCTAGACGACCATAAGTACATATATTTTGATGGTTCCGTACGTGTTTTTCGTATATCTTAATAAAAAATTTAGAACCAAATATTACGTACATTTTTCGTGACATTCACGATATCGAGTTACATATTCAAAAACATCTAAAGGTCATGGTAGAGATTCTCATACTTCTTATGAGAATTTAACGACTTCCACGCAGGCAAACACGAGGAACAGACCAGTCTAACGGATGTTTAAAAACTTCGGCCTAAAATGACGACCAAACTAACGGTACAGTTTCCCATCCACACAAATTTGGGTGAAACAAATAACACGCGAGACGTAATTGGACTTAATCTAAGTTTTCAAACTACCACAATGACTTGAGTGGGTACATTACCTTCATCAACTTTATGATTGTCGTCAAGTTATAATATTAAGTTTGCTAGCAGATTCCCAGAATGGTTTCAGATAGCTCCAAGCCAGGGCTAGATTAACGGTAGGTACAGTTATTAAACACAAGATTTTGATTAACAACTGGAAAATATTTAATAATGAATAATTCCTACAGAACTATATTTTAAACGAAAAGTAGGTAAACATAACATGAGTGTTAAGAGGTATACCGTGCCTACACTGCCTACATAAATCGTGCACACTGTCTATTTGTAAGTTAGCATAGATTTTTATGTACAGCTTCGCTGATGCAAATTTTATTCTAAACGTAAACATGACCTAATAAGAATGATACATACAGACGGCAAAAAACACCAAACTCATTTACAAAATATATCTTACACAAATCTTACCAAAGACAGGCGTCCATAGCTTGACTCTGCCGGTGAAAATGAGATAGAAACCGTAGATTAGGCCAACGTGCAGGTATACAAACGCCAGAACGTTTCTCCACACAATCTGCCATCTGAAACGAAAACACTTTCTTAATTTATGATCCATAGACTATGGCGAATAGTACCTACAATAAATAAAACAGTTGAGGCTTCATGGCGAGGGGTACGCAACTGTCTCTGTTAGCACCAATTCGGAATAGCGACGATGAGAGATAACTAATTAACTACCCACGATACGCCACGCAGCGAGAACTGCGTGAACGATTGATTGTACAAAGTTCCCAACTTTTTCACTTCGCTAATGTTTTTTTTTACGGCGGCTTGGGTACCTACAATCCTACATACTTAGCCAAATGCAAGAAACGCGTACGATAATATCGTTATTGTAGCTAGCTATCGTCTCTATCGCTCTTCCGTTGGCGCGACAGAGCTAGACTGTGGTTTTATCGGCGTCTAGCACCCTAGCGTCAACGATTGTCATTTCGGCTAGGCCGGTATACGTTTAATCGTTGGTTTTCGCTCGCCATGGTTAAATCAGCAGTTCTAAAGGTCCCTTTTGTTTGGGTTTCTTTTGATCCGTACCGAAAACGGCACACTAACAAGTCCCGTAATCAAAACCCTAAAAATATTGCACACTTACGCTCGTTTGCAATATATTAAACTTCCGCCCAACGTTGCACAATGTATCTGCTATTATATTATTTACAATAACTCTAAACACTACTCTCGCGTCGCTGTGGCTGAGGAGTACCTGCATAAACATTGCAATGGGCACAACAGCATATGCTTAGTAACACCGTATCTACTTATACTTTATAGGTAGGTACCAAGAATTAGCTAACGTCACAACGTTAGACAACGAGCGCGATGTCACTAAAAGAGGGCGGCTAGGTACGAAAAGTACGAAAAAATATTAAAATAAAACAGAAAGATGCATTATTTGTGCAAAATATTTCGTTAGTGTTTTAGATATATGTATATTTTTATTATTGTACCTAATATTAATTAAAGACAACTAAAGTGAATAATTGAACGACATATAACCGTTTAATGACGAACTCGAGAGTCTCGAGACCAATGTTTGCAATTATTTCTATCGAGCCGATTTAATTAAATCGTGTATCGAGTATGGCTATGTGCGTTGAAATATAATGAATAATAACATATAATTTACTTGCCTCACTAAAACTAATAATTTGTCTTAAAAAACTGCGCAAGTAACATCAATTTTGCGGAATTGGGTGTTGTCAGCCCCTTAAGCGTTTGTGCATTGGGCTATGAACCCTGGCGGGACAGAGCCAGACTGCGTTCTGTTTGTCACGTAACGTCAACGATGGTCACTTCAGCTAGGTCGGCTATTGTACCTCTCACAATGACGAGGCTCTTGTAATTAAGACGAAAAAAGGACAGGCCGCGCGAAAACGCCTTTCATACAAACTTTACAGGGCTTGCCTTTCCCCCCGGATGTTAATAAATAGTACATTGTGCAACAAGGGGAGGAAGTTGAATATTACTAACGAGAGTAAGTTAGTAATATTCATACTCCCCGAGTTACACACAATGTTTTTCATCACATTTGAGAGAAAAATACAGAGGAAACAGTCATAAGGCAAAACCTTCAACCGGC
Source organism: Leguminivora glycinivorella (assembly GCF_023078275.1). Lineage (NCBI taxonomy): Eukaryota > Metazoa > Arthropoda > Insecta > Lepidoptera > Tortricidae > Leguminivora > Leguminivora glycinivorella. Next base: position 28,029,142 of record NC_062971.1, read on the forward strand.
GGCGTTGCGACTTGCGACCAGTAGTGTATCTTGATCTACATCAGATTATTCATATTAAATCCATTGTTTTTGGTAACAAACACTTTTTGAACGAAAACGAACACGAAAATACTGCATATAAATTAAATGCAACGTTCATAAAAGCATATAAATCATAATAATTGAACTAAAATTGTACTTATTTTTATGTTGTACTCTCCGTTGCTAGGCAACGGTGGGTGCCTCGCGTACGCCCGCGGTCAAGCGTGAGTAGAGAGTAATTGTCTGATTGTAAATTATAACAATTTATCTGAGTCAAATTTTACGAAATTAATGCAAAACACACTGAAATTATTGTAAAACATAAATAAAATGCATTTTTCTTACCGTATAATATATTTTATAGCTTAATAGTCAATTTTTTGTTGTGCAAGAAAAATCCTTGGCAGATTGAAACATCCTTTGCCTGAAGTATTGTACGGATTGTATTAATTTTTAAAACTAAATCTATTATTCCCTTGGGAATAAAATAGTACATTATGCTTCAGTACACGTAGACGTAATGATACCTTTAAACAGCAAATGTGATGAAAAATATTTTAATATAAGTAGATGCGTATTCCCCAGACCAGAGTTATATGTACTTACGTTTGATTTTCTTTATTATAAAAGTTAAAGCCACTTTAAACAATGTAAGTATATTTTATACAATCGTGATATAATACAAAGCTTTTCAGTCGAGTTGTTTAGGCCACGAAGCTTGCTGAGAGGCCTAATAGGACGGTACGGTACGAGAGTGAAAAACTTAATTATTATCACTATTGTAAACAATACTTGTTCTAGGAGTCATTTTCATCATCAATGGATGAACACTATCATCATTCAAGTTAAAGTTAATTTTAATAGCATCGTTCACTCTTGTATCAACATCGAATTTCCTGATGGCAACCAATTGTTTGTAATAATAAAATAATTGTCTCAGGTCGTTGATTGGTCGATAAAGCGATAGATAAAAAAGAAAAAAAAGTGTAGCGCCACCTCTCGACGAATTCGCGAACTAATTAGCCCAGCTTGCGTGAGGTATTTTATAATGTTAACCAAATTCAACATTTTTTATTTTATTTCAAAGAGGATCGAGTATTATAGAGAATGACTGTCAAAGTAAAATGTGTAATCACAGTGCATAGAGTGCCATCTCTCGACACAAGCTTAAAACTTTTGAACCTCAGTTTTGACAATTTGGCCCATATTCTTAGCTTGATATGTTTTAAAATGTCAAATATTAATATAAGCGCCATCTAGCCGAGAGTACCCCAAAGGTGTATCGCCATCTAGCTCACCGTACCTTTTTCTGTATGGTTTTGGGGTACGTTTTTTTCTTAGACTTTATCGGTCTTTACGAAGTTATATAGGTCTTTGTTTTATTTTAAAGTAGGTGTATTATGTAAAATTCCGTAGCTAAAAATTTTAACACCCTTATTCATAAACGTACACTAAAGTATCCAGCCGATAAAGTTCGTTTGTCCCTTTCTATCACACCAATACGTCGGAAAGGGACAAACGAAATTTATCGGCTTGATAACTTTAGTGTACGTTTATGAATAATGGGGTAAGTAAGTAAGGTAAACATCAGAAAGGGTGAGTAAAACAATCTGAAAGGTTCTAAGTTTTACTTAAAGGTTTTTTTAATCTAATCCAAATTTGGTTATGGTAGCTAAAAAGTATACAGAATAGTATAACGCAAGTTTCTAGCGGGAAATTACTAAATAAATATTATTTAGTAAATACATTATCTATTGTTGTATTTTGCCTTGGACCTTGTAGTACCTGTAGGTACTCTTGTATATGCGAACTAAAGCCAAGCGATAAAAGGTAGATGAATAATGTCAGATTGTACGACAACGAGAGAAGTGAGCCGACTGTGCGAATGAGTCGCGCTTTCTTACGACAGAAATTGCTTGACAAATATACCGGGTGTACCTGCCCGGTAATTAATGGACAACCTTTTAACCACCAAGAGGGCACCTTACAGAAAATCGACATTAAGGTTTAGTAAAGTCGCCTGGTTTTCGAGATTTTCACACTTTTTAAAATTTTAGGTAGTAGGTATTAAAATTTTAAAAATTGTGAAACCTTAAAGTCGATTTTCTGGACCAGTATAAGGTGCCACTCTTGGCAAATAAGGGGTTAAAAGAAAACGAAACTATGGCGTTGCAGTGACAGGTTGCCAGCCTCTCGCCTACACCACAATTTAACCCATATCCCATAGATTTTCTGGACCAGTATAAGGTGCCCTCTTGGTGGTTAAAAGGTTGTCCATTAATTACCGGGCAACCTGTATAATATCAAATCGTACGAGAGCAGCGAACGTGTGCAGGCAGCGAAGGGAGCCGACCGCGCGAATGAAGCTAGGAGCATACTACACGGACGTCCGTCGTAAATCGACCGCGACCGCGACCGCGACCGATCAGTGTGCACGGAACAAAACATCCAGCGAGCCAGATTTCGATCGGACGTCCATGCGCTCAAGGCCACGTCCACGTCCGTCGACCGATAGTTTGCACGGTTATGTGTAATTTCATTGTCCAGATTCCCGTCCGCGGTCGATTTACGACGGACGTCCGCGTAGTATGTTCCTAGCTTGATGAGTTCGCGCGGCGAATCCCGCGTGACATCGTCCAATTCGTCCATCGACAATTCGACACCCCTCCTCCCAGTCCTCCCTCCCACCCGCCCGCAGCGGCGCACGGTGTCTCCGCCCGCCTGTGTATCGTCCTTCAATTTCTTTACATATCGAAACTTATTACTGAAGAAGAAGGTTCAAAATTGAATGAATACAGGTGTATAGATATTTATGTAGCTGACCGTACGATAAAAAGTATAATTCATACACTTAATTGTAAAAATGTAATGTACTTATACGGATTAATTAATTTAATGTAGATAAGTAATTATTGATATATGGCAAAACGAAAGAAATTGTTTAATTTTTAATTTATCATGTTACTTCACGTACCTATTTACGTACTTATTTTAAAAACCCTAAAAATGTCTATTGAGTTTCTGCCACAGACCACCATGTGGTTTCTGCATATTCTGCGCTGTGCATAGAATTTGCAGAGAGCGCACGCGGCCACCGGCGCGGCGCCAGTGGACGCGTCTGTGTGCGTGAGCTAGGTATGCATACAACTACAACTGCTGTAGGCTATATATGTCTTGCGTGGGCGACGGTCGCGCGACCGTCGCCGTCAGGTCTCATCGCATCGTCTACTTCCATATCGATAAGGTTTGATTTCGTATGCGTCACATCGTCGTCGCGCGACCGTCGCCCACGCAAGCCATCGGCTTATCAGTCGCGGTCGTCAGCCGCGTCCGTAAGACGCGTCCCATAATTTGTTTCAAGCTTTATACACAAGTTTTCCTTTCAATAGCAATAGCTAACGTAACGCTTGGCTTGAGTAATAAAAACTGTATAGTTAAATTAATGAAATATGTATAAGTAGGATATTGAAATCTTCTTTCTTCGTTGAGCCATCACAGCTAACTTTAACTTACAAACGGTCTTAAGCACCTGCACTTCTGAAGGCGCTTAAGTCATTTTTGCTAATAAAAAAAACCACAACGTTCTATGAACATTGGTCAAGTGCGAGTCGGTTTTCGACTTTTCCATACAAAGAACTCATGAGCGCCTGAACGACTATGATGGCAAAGTTAACGTTTCGCACTTTCAAGACTTTACGTATATATCTCGGAAACGATAAGAGATAGAGCAAAATGGACTTCAGATTTGGGCTTTCGGTGGCACAAATTCTATATTTTCGTCAACAGACACCTTTTTTTGGACCGATTTGAATAAAATTTTGCTCAGTCAATTTATAAACGGTCTTAAGCGCCTCCTTTTTAGTACGAACTTAAGTCATTTTGTACAAATGAAAAAACATTGAACAAGTTCTAAAAAGAAAAAGACAGAAATGAATTTCTTTATACCTGTCCAACTCGCTTACACAATTTTAAGACGTTTAGTAACTACTTGCAGCGGCAGTGAGTGAAATTCGCAATCTGAGTTTTTTTCTCTTAAGTTCGACTTACGCTTGACTGCAGATTTCTAATAGGTTTTCCTGTAATCTACATGGAGAGGGCTATCTCGTGTATTTTTTTGAAAATTTTACGCTAAGTACTTTCGGAGATAAGGGGGGGGGGAATGGTCATTTTTTGCTTATTTTCTTAAATTACTTCTAAATTACAAAAACAAAAAATATAAAAAAAATATATTTCAGATGCTGATAAAATGCTCTTTCATTTGATATGTAACACAATATAGTTTTAATATCTTTGATTTTTAATTTTCAATTTTACCCCCCAAAAGTGACCCCTGTGATTAAATTTAATTTAATTAAATTACATGTCCGTCTTTGGGCCACAGGTTTACATACGTGTGCCAAATTTCAAGTAAATCGGTCCAGTAGTTTCGGAGAAATCGGCTGTGACAGAGGGACAGACAGACACGCGAGTGATCCTATAAGGGTTCCGTTTTTCCTCTTTGAGGTACGGAACCCTAAAAATGCCAGGTATCGCAAATTAATATAGAAATTGTATGAAGTTCTAGTTTTGAAATTATTACAGTTAACTAAAGTGAACTGTAATTAAATATTGTAGTTGACTAAGCGTCAAAGACTATCCTACACTGAAAAGTCAGCACTTATAGTTTAGTCTGTGGTGTCCATTGACAGATTAAAGTCGACGAGAAGAAAAGGTTATATTGCCCTAATTATTATTACATAAAAATCAAAGTTAAACGTAGATACGTTGTTAATACTAATAGTATAAAAAGGTATTCCATAATCTTAATATCCAGGGAGGAAATGAAGAATATGTTTGTATGGATAACCGGCTTTCCTCTTAAGTGGAATGGCATGGGGGCACCCGAAACTAATGAGGAAAACTGTCAGGGGAACCATTACTTACATGTATTGTCTTTTATAATGAAAAATAAATCTTATCCAATATCCACAGGCTTTTTGGCAGCTACTGTCCCTGGAGCGAATTTCCGTGAGAGTTAATAATAAAAGAAGAAACTGACTGACTGACTGACATATCAACACACAACCGAAACCGCTGGTCCTAGAGATTCCAAATTTGGCACATAGGTTTCTTATAAGGTGTAGAGGAGCACTAAGAAAGGATTTTTCAAAATTGACCTCCTAACCAATGGGGGACTAAAGTTTGTATGGGAAAACAAGATTAGATTAGTACCTACGCGTGCAAACCCGCGGGAAAAAGCTAGTAGTTTATATAACCTTAGCTTGAAATTATGAAGTCGATTACATATCTAGGCCAGTAAAGTAAGAAGTGGCTCTGAATACATGTAATTGTTGGTCGAGTCTGAGCCGAGGTGAACAAACATGTGATCTGAGGCTTTCCTATTTACTGACCAAGATGTGTGCCATACTTGTACCTATTTTCCTGTTCGACTGAGCCGGGAAGCGGAAACTTCATTTAGCGCAGCGGCCTGAAATTTAACGATTTCCGGCCGGAGGACGGAAAAATTGTTTTTTACATCGTAAAGTATTTATTATACTAAATTCAAATGTCAGTTTTCTAACGTCTTTATTTGGTATGGATTTGTTCACATTGTTCCATTAAATAATATGTATGTTATGTATATTATGTGCATATGTTTGCACTTTACTCGTGTCCTTATTGACTACATTGACTGTACCCAATAAAACGAGTGATGATTTGGCTGAGATGGAGTTACATAAGTTGCACCAACTTACATTGTGATTTTAAATTGAGAACTCCGCGCGCTGATTACCATTTGCCTGTCAAACGTTTTACTACATCCGACGTAAAAGTACTAAAAGCTTGCAAGTGCAGAAACAAAAGTTTGTCAATAAACTTACGACTTATAACAATAGTGTTCCTACGGCTTCGTTTTGAATGATTTACTTAAACATCTGTGTGCTAATACTGCTAATGCTAACACATGTGTATTCTGTGGTTGATTCATTGTAATTGTAAGCACTAAAGCGTTATATCTACTTGTATTGGTCTTCTAGTGTTTCTATTATACGAAGTGAGCTTTAATAAAGTATGGTTAAACATATTCAAGAACAGCTAGGTAAGTCAATCATAAGATTCATAAGCATACATAAAAAAAAATCCTAGATGATATCGGCAATAATCAGAATCTACCTATAAATGTATATGTGTATGCACACATGCCAGTATTTGTATAACTATAATACGTTACTAGTTTAGTCATATAGTTATATGACTGGATTCAGTCTAGTGAAATGATTGTAGGTAGGAGTGCGACGGTGCGGCAGAGGTATAGTTATAACCCTAGGGATATAATTATATGCCGTAACATAGCTAAACAAAAGCGATTCATCACCATCTTACTAGGAATATAATTATAATACGGTAGGTACTAGTTTAGTTATATAATTATCCTAGTAAGATAGCAATAAATCATATTTGACCACTGATTATTATCAAAGTGAAGTATTCGTCATGATTTGATGAATCTATCTGTACAATAAGAGTTTTGAATGATTCACGGTTATTTTCATTAGACTTATATTGACCATGATCGTGAGCTCGACAAAAATCAAAAAGGTAATCACGGCTTATATCCCGATCAATATGTCTAATACTTTACCACTTTTATTTGGAAATACCGAAAATCGAGAAATAATAATCTGCCTACTCATACATTTCGGGGTGTTACTCGTCAACGTTATTACGCTACATATATCAGTAGCATTTTTTGTGATTTCAGGATTTGCCTCGTAGACAAAGTTATTCAGTACACTACATAACATAATACGAATACTTATCTACCGAGTGTTCCCTATAACACGATTAAATAAATAATACCTACATACATTAAATAATAAACTATGCACTTAGATAATAGGTTGCATATCGCATATATTACACATGTAACTATTAATACTAAGAATTAGAGATGCGGATAAGATATCCAAATAACTAATGAATCTACGGTTGTACTCATGTTATTATATCGGGCTAATTTGAAGGTCCATCTTCAGGCATATCTTAGGAGTTCACGCGGCGGCAAACCACGGAGTTTAGCGATATAATAAGGTGAGTGAGTACAACCGTAGCTCGTAGATTCATTAATTATTAAAATTCTGAAAATTTCACATGATATTAATTATGCTGTTAAAATTACTCGGTTTCCTCATGTTACTCTGTGTATACAGAGTGGGGCCTGTAACAAAGGCGAAGAATTGAACTGTAGGCTATTTCTCCTTATACTGATCAACATTTGTTCAGTGACTTTTAAAAATTATGAAGTCTTTAAATTTTTAATTTTTCATACAAAATAAATATTAGCTTCAATGTACGCCATTATTGTTGTCATTGACGTTGTCTGTCACACTTTAGACTTAACAGAATTCGCAATACATTACCTCTTAGAAAAAACTTTCAAGGGTGATAAAAATCAAAATACAAGTTATTTTTATAAGTCGCCGAACAAATGTTGATCAGTATAAGGAGAATAGCCTAGAGTTCAATTATTCGCCTTTGTTACAGGCCCCACTCTGTATAATACCATTTTAAGCACACATAGCTAAATGTATCTTCATTAATCTAAAACCCCGTTTAAGACATTGAATAATACTAATCACCACGGTTCGCATTAGTTAATAATTTCCTCCACAAAAATCGCATTATTTTAATGAATGGCTTATTTGTTTAAAAGATTTCGATTTAAAAGCAATTATGATAACGATGGTTGTTTAGTAATAGGATATTCCTACTGATGCATTTCTAAACATGAATAAGCAAATAATAATATTGACTGTTGGACTGTAAACTTAGCGTACCTACGCAACTTCGTTTGAGAGGTGTCTATTTCTGCGAGTTCGATCTATTGGGGTTAAAATACTTAGAATAATCCTTATATAGGTACGTATTACAGTTACCTGCCGGCCTAGCCAAAATGACAATCGTTGAGGCTAGACGCCAATCGAAACACAGTCTGGCTCTATCGTGCCGGTTAACGATATTATAGTAAGCGTTTGTGCATTTGGCTATGCGTGCCCTGCCACAGTGATGATGATGACACTGATGACCGCAAAAATATCTGATACGGTCTTATTTTGTAGAACCATAGCAGCGTAGGTGTCACACATTTTTGCGACCTTTAAAGAGATACATATTATATACAAATACATATGTATTATATGACGGGTGACTGTTTAATAGCTGGAAGCAATTTCGTATACCTACTTTAAAAACATAGTAATATCTATTACCTATGTAGTTACATCACTATGTTGATAAATAGAGCCTTATTTTACTGTCAACGTTATTATAATAAACCCAAAATAATTACGTTATGACTGTTATAGCATTTATATGTAGATCAATTTGAAAGTGCACCTAACGTGAAATAATTCAAACGTCAGCGCGGACCAATGTGTTTATTGAGTTATGTTTATGGCGAAATGTCTTTTGATATTTCGCTTTCCGGCGAAGGAAAACATAATGAGGATATAATCCCATTAAGGCCTAGTTACCTTTTGGGTTGGAAATTCCGACGGCAGTAGCTTTCGTAAAAATGAATGCATTTGTCAAATCATGAGATTAGTTGTCAAAGCGGACCCCTCGTGGACATCAGCCATGGCAAATGCTGGAATAACAAAGGAGGATTATGTTTATACAAGTTGAAGCGACTTACTCGTAATCTCTCCGCTTGCCAATCCTTCCTGACAGGACGGCGTTCATGTTCTCGTCGTCCACATATTTGTTCTTGGCTACGAAGTAGCTGCCTGCCAGCGCGAGCGATGTCCCGGTCGTCATTGTGGAGATTCTGAAACAAAAAAAAAACTTAAGGTTATTTTTCGTTTTGTCTACGGTTGAAATACCTAGGAGCCACCCTGAATAACTTTTTTTTAGCTAAGAACCGATTTCCTGACGTTAGTCGAACCGTACATGCCTGCTAGCCGACGACGCCAGACGCCGACAAAAATGCAGTCTAGCTCTGTCGCGCCAATACGTAAGAGCTAATAGAAATAGATAGCTACGAAAGAGATATTATCGTGACCGTTTGTGCATTTGGCTAATACGCACGCTGAACAAAATCGTAGGCACCTCGGGCGCGCTCGGTACACCAGGCGGACCAAATTTAGCTCGCGGGCCGGGGCTTGGAGCGAACTAATAGTCCAGCCAAGTCAAAAAGCCCACTTCATGCAAACTTCAGCAAGCGGTGACGGCTACGGGAGATCGAGACCGATAGAGATAAATTATAGGAGCTGCTAAACAATGAACGCACGATACCTACTCAGTAATGAACTGACTAAAAAGAATACACTTTAGTTATTATATTAATACTAAACACTTCAAACACAGTCATACATCATATCCTGTATCAGTCGTCAGATTCGATCTATATCAGCATAATATTTATAATAAGCATGTAGGTATTTTAAATTTCATCGCGATCGGTCATCAGACAATATGTCAAATTTAAGTTCCAAGATTTGACCCAAAACAAAACAACAAAAATTCAAAAATCAATTAAAGCTTGTAAACTCGTTGACCACAAACTCGGCAAAGGGTTCAAAACATTGGAATGTATAATAAATTTATCATGCGACATATAAACCGCTGTTTACATACATAGTTTTATTACATGACAAATAAAAGTAAAACAATAAGCAAAACAAAACAAAGAAGAACGCGCTTGTGTATTTTATTTTCTTGAATAATTATCATTAAAGACAATATTTTGCTATTCGAACTTACGTAATTAACAGAATCTAACTTTGGTAGAAAATATAATTTTACCAAAGTTTCATACACAATAAGTATTTTAGTGAAACTAAAAGAAAGTAATGTTTATTACGGAGTAGAAATTTAATAAGGAAAATTTGCCGGAAAACTTTACCGAGGTATTCGACGTAGGCACAACACACCCACGACGAATCTTTTTATTACGAGTTCAAACATTAGTACATTGTGCAACAAGGGAGGTAAGGGGGTCATTAAATACGAGTGTCCTGAATATTCACGACAGCCGCAGGCTGGAGTGAATATAGACACGAGTATTTAATATCCTTACCTCCTGAGTTACACAAAATGTTTTTCATCACATTTGAGAGAAAAATCCAAAAAAAAGTCATAAGGCAAAACCTTCAAAGCAACGACGGCGCAAAGATCAGTAGCGTATCTTCATCTATATCAGATTATTCATATTAAATTCCATTGTGTTTGATAACAAACACTTTTTGAACGAAAACAAACTCGAAAATCCTGCATATTAATTTAGATGCAATGTTCAAAAAAGCATATAAATCATATAATTGAACTAAATTTTCACTTATTTATCATTCATTAATTAATTTTGATTTGTTGTACTCTTCGTTGCTAGGCAACGGTGGGCGCCTCGCGCTGGCACACGGTCAAGCGTGAGTCGAGAAAATATTGTCAGATTGTAAATTATAACGATTTATCTGAGTTAAATTTAGGAAATAAATGCAAAACACGCTGAAATAATTCTAAAACATAAACAAAATGCATTTTTCATACCGTATAATATCTTTTATAGCTTAATAGTTACATTTTGGTTGTGCAACAAAAATCCTTGGCTGATTAAAACATCCTTTGCCTGAAGTATTGTACGGATTGTATTATTTTTTAAAACTAAATCCATTATTCCCTTGGGAATAAACTAGTATATTATGCTTCAGTACACGTAGACGCAATGATACATATAAACAGCAAATGTGATGAAAAATATTTTGTGGGAAACAAGCCAGAATTAGAAGGAAACCGTCGATTTTGGGCCACCAATCCACCATAAGTAACCATTGCCTTTATGTTACAGTACAAAGTTGAACAACATAATTATAAGGAAGGGAACCAGGGGGCCAGGCCAGCCGCCGTAGCCAAATGGCATTTCTGCGACGCGAAACGCCACCGAAACGCCGCAGAAATGTAGTCTGGCTCTGTCTCGCCAATACGCAATAGCAATAGAGATAGATAGGTACGAAAGAGATATTATCGTGAGCGTTTGTGCATTCGGCTACGCACAACTACAACAACCAGACACTTCGCGAGTTTTGCGAAAAAACTTGTGCGCGGTAGGACCTCATCCCCATGGACCTATGTACCTACTTTCAATGCCAAGGTATAAAATTATAGTCTTTACCAAGGCTCTTGTATTTGTTATGTTTTAAAATTTTGGCACTTTCTGCCCGCCGCTGCGGCCGCTTTATATTAATTACCTAGTCTGTTGGAGGTGAAAAACGGACATGTGAATAGGTTTGTTAAATAAATTAAATGCTTTTGTAATACAAAGACGAAGTTTAGTTTGGGTAAATGCATTGATCTGCAGTTGAAATATGTGTTAAGAGTTTCAACAAACGATGTAAACAGGCCAATTAAACGTAGAATCAATACACTTAATAATGTAAGTTATTTAATCGATTCATTTTGCTCGATCGTTTCTGTAAGTACTTCTAGTATTGATGCAGAGACGTACAATGTGCAACGTGTTAACTCGGCATACGGTTTGCCAGAACGTTTTAAAGGCAATGAAAAAGTGTTACGGTATTTGAAAGCCCTAGTCGGTACTGTATAGAAATAGAACCAATCAACTTCTCGCGAAAAACGAAAATATACATTGCACAAATTTCAGTTGCCTATTGCAAACAGTTGAAAAAGTGTCAAAACGTTATAAAATGCTATTATTGTATTATGTATTTTTCCTGCTCCCGTGCTGTTATTCGTCATTTACAGTGTCGTGCATAGATCTTTAAAACGCTACATAAAATATGCCAGCCCCCGGCCGGCTCCCCAACCACGCATACGTTTATAGACTAGCCGTTAACACATTTTCGGCTTCGCTTTCGCCACTCGCCTTTTTTGATCTCTTTAAACGCCGTTTGCAAAGAATACTATTATTCGTACCACTTTGCATGATAGGCAACATGTATGGAGGGATCCGAGCGATAGCAAGGATAACAGATTTTTGTGTTTCGTGGACGGCTTAAAACATCATTTTGTACAATGCCCCGTGATTGGATCACGACAATAATAGACAAGTGAGCAAAATGAGATATTTACGGCGAGGGCGTACATAGGATTCAATTATAGAATCAGCGTAGTGAGGGATTCGACTGCAAGGTGCAAAGTGCAACGCAAGGTACTTTTGATACAATTTGATACATACTGCTTTGCACATCACTTATGAGTTATGTGGGAATTTATACGTTTGTTGCATAAAGTACTATTTTCTACTCCCGTGTTGTTATTCGTCATTTACAGGGACGTGCATAGATCGTTAAAATTAAAACCCTACATAAAAGATGCCCGCCCCCGCCCGGCGCCCCGCACACCCACGCATACGATATAGCTCTTAAAGCATTGTTAGGAAGCCTTTAAGGGATATAGCGGGCCGCGGGGCGCCGGGGGCTGGCGGCGGCGGCGGCGCGGGGAGTGCGAGCGACAGGGTGAGGTAGGAACCGAGGGGAGGCCGACGCGTCAAAATACAGAAAACAGTGTGAATTTCACGAAAGTTGTTCAAGAAAACTATTAAAAACTAAGTGCATGGTCGTAGAAAAAGTATTGTATGCAACGGTGTTTAACTGAGTAAAAAAATACTCGTGGCGTCTTAATAACAATTTTCGGCTTCATCTCAAATCCCACGCCAATCTTTTTTGACCTCTTTAAACGCCTGTTGCATAAAATACTATTATCTGTGTGTTGATATTCTTATTTTTAGCTCTAGCCCATCAAAATTTTCCGAAAACGGCCTTATTGATTATGGCGTAAAAAAGGTGTGGTATTCAAAATTAGTGACAATTAGTCAAAAAAACTAAACGGTGACACAGATTATTTTATTAGGAGGAAATAGTCGAGAGCGGAACCTCGATTTTAAAGATTTTTTCGATATTTTTGTTAAATAATAACAATCGACTGAATGGAGACCTGGAGATTACCGGATATTGTACTAAGACGGGTCGTTTCCAACCGGAAAGCTCAAGGTGCCCGGTAAGCTCTAGGTGACATTGGATTTTCCTAATCAAAAAGCTTCTCTGACTTATAAACGTAAATATCTATAATTAAATGTGCCGTGGGTGGCGGAACATGAATGTACGTCTAATATTCGATTCGGCACGTATCTGTTTGAAGAAATGACTCGGTATCGGTATCATGCATAACGCAGTATACTGTAAGAGAGTGCCCATCGACTAAACCCTTTTATTTTGAACTTTCTGACAGCTAATTGTCTGTGGCCATGACTAGATGACATTGACATGACAGCTGTTAGCAAATTCACCTAACTTCAAGTAAAAAAACAAGGCAAAACGTTTATTTCACATGAAAAAAACATAATAAATTTTGAAGATGCCGATTCTTGTTGGCGGTGGCGTTGAAGTGGGGGCTTCTCATGGCCGCCAATCTTCCCGCCGCGCCGGTTGCGAAGTGAAGTGGAGCCCGAACGGCTCATGAAGATTGCTGCAGCTGCAGTGCGCTGCACGTTGGTGATGACGACGAAGTGGGGGTTGCATATGACCGCCAGCCATCTCGCCACACCGTGAACAGCTGGATCAACTGGTCATCTAGTCGGCCTTGTCTTGATACATGTAAAAGAAATGTGTATGAACATTGTTCTTTGTAGTCAGGAAATTATAAGGGTGTTGTGACGTATTACTCTATAACTTTAAACAATTATATCTATTTATTAAATATTTACAGTTTGGGGTGTGTTTTATTCCACAGTTTACATGTTTTCATATAACTTAACCTTATTGGTAGCTATAGGAAAACATTATGGAATAAATAAGCCTATCAAATAGTTTTTATTCTAATATAAACATTGCATAAATAATACATGTTATATATTGCGCCAAAATAATTAGTTCTATGTGGTTATTTACAAATAATTATCCTTTTTAATATTAGGGATAGGCAAATGACATTTTCTGTCACAAGTCGTTTTTCCTTTGAAATAATGTACATTTTAGTTCACAAATCACAATTATTCCGTAAGTTCTACAATATAATGTATAATTAAAAGATTGAAACTACTTTACATTGCCTATCTAATGTAACCTACATATCTAGGAAGATTTACTGCATATGTGTATAATTAAGTATATAGGTATGATGGAGCTGATGTTCACGCAATTTGCGTCGACGCCCATGGTCACCGAAGAGGAGTCGTAGAGTTTCTTGAACCACCTCACAGCAATACGCGACCTCGCTTTACGCGATTTCAATATTACGCGTATTCCAAATTTCGCATAAAATTGCCCCGCTTCACGCGCTAGCCCCGTTTGTATGGTTTACTTTGAAACACCATGGATGCTGTGGCGTGACTTATTTGGTATTTAGACAAATTCAACGGCAAACCACTGCTATATAGGTATTTGGTGTATGGTCAAAGTTATCTCATTATTTAAATTGAGTTTAGGTACATCATTAAGGCAAGGAACGTTAAACAAGATTTTTTCTAAAAAAAATATCTTAACCTACATACATTAGGTAGTACTGTTAAACAAATAACATTATTACTAAAACTTTATATTTTGCAGAATATGTTTGTTTATTCAATGTTTTCTTCGTTTATAGACCCCGTTATACGCGAATGTCGCATTTTAACGCGATTTTCTCCAACACGCATCCCTTGTGTATTATTGTACTCACATCAAACAAATTCAGTTACTTACAGAAACAAATCACCAAAATCCCATTATTTTTCGACAATTGCCATATTCTGTCTTTAAATATGGCGTTGCATTGAACAAGAGTCTTTTGATATAATAGCATTGGTCTTCTTATCAGTTAGGCTGAGTAATAAGTCCAAATAATTTATACTAAGTTTGGTATCGCTGTATGACGTAGGTAAATTTTATATACGAGAATTATGCATGTACATTTTTTCTTCCAAAGAACAATTTCACCACACACATATCGGGGAAGTGATATTTCATTATAAAACAGATCGACACGCACTTATTTTTATGAGTTTGCAATTTTCACCGTGGCTCTATGTGTAAGTAAAGTAGGTATGGCGTTCCAAACACATATTATCTACTACATCTCTCATAAAACCACTAAGCGGAATTGAAATGGTAATGAAGTCATAACTGCGAAGTATATTAGAAAGGCTACTCCAGCTATTATATGGGGAAAAGAGACAGCACTTTACTTTCACATGCTGATATCACTTGAGGTTGTAGCGAGTACCATCTAGTCCATCTTAGATAAAAACTGGTCAAGCAAGTACCTGAAGTTACTTCGGATAGTCGAATCATGACCTACATTTTGAATGAAGTTTTTGTGGGTCTAGCCTAGTTGCACAGTATGAAGTTGATTAATTGACAATGTAGTATCTTTAACTGTTTGTTAACGGATCGTCTTATAGGTGAGCCATGGGCGCTAGATGCAGTTAAATCTAAATTCCTCATTTTAAGACCTAGAAAGGGTACCTAGCCAACATTACAACTACTTACGATAATCGCTAGCTCTTTCTATCCCGCCAATACGGATGAAAGATAGAGAGAACTATAAAGACGACGATATAGTAAGCGAATGTGACGTTGGCTAGCTGTCCAGGTATATGAACTATCTAACAGTTGGTGGTCCGCAAAATGTACTTCTAATCTTGGCACCAGCAGTGACAAACAATAATTAATAAAGTAAAAATGTGGGTTACAGTATTATATTCTATAGCCTAACAGTTTTGATGCTTGTGATGATTAATATATTTTTTATTCGACACTTTGGAGAGAATTAACACGTCCAAATATTATTATGACATCGGGGACCTTTTACACCCCTAATTTTTATTTTATTACATATTAAGACAATACATTTCTGTTATGTTATTTTGATTTACTTTGAGGACTATTATAAATGTAAAGTTTGACCATGTATGGACTGTTATATTTATATCTGAAAGTTTTTCTTGTCATGTAAACGTATGTATTGTGCCTAGTAATGTAGAAATTGCAGAACATTCCCAAAAAGCGGAAACATTCTTGAGAATGTTCGCAGAACATTCCCGCAACATGCAATTTATTATTTAAACAAGAGAATATGTACTTGAAATAATGTTTAAATGGGCATAATATAATATAAAACTATATGTTATTATAGGTATAATATTGTCTATTACAGTTAGCTATTTTGTTGATAAGTGATACTAAGTTACCTAAATTCTCACTATAAGTTGCTTAAATTCTCACTATACTTCAGGTAACATTTCGACTTTCAGACTTCACAGTTTTAGTCCTGACTTTTTTAAATTAGGTAAACAACTATTATTTCTTGATGCCTGTTTTTGGTCATGCCAATATATGTATATACCAAAAAAAAAAACAAACAAAATAAAAACAAAAAGATCGCTGTCAGGATCGAACCTGAGAACATCGGCATACGAAGCCAGCGCACTACCACGGGACTACGTCTTGACTTGCTGAGTTCGACGAAATTATGGTATAAACTACGAAGTTACTAAGTATTCTGATAAATTCTCGTTCTCGAGAACATTCTCAGAAGTTACCGAAAATTCTCATGAGGAATGTTCTGCAACTTTGGAAACTTCTCGACCGTGCATTGCTAATTGGGCCTATTGACGTATAAATAAAAGAACCCTTGTGGCCTACTTGCAGTATAAACGTTAGTATTTTGTATTTCTATTATATGTGGGTAGGTATATTATATTTGAACTTAGGTCCTGGGTTCAATATGCTAAATAAACAGTGTCAGAATCAGTGGGACACAAAAGTTGTACCTAAGCTATTGTGTTGTGTTAACGGCACTGATCGTGAAACAAGTAAAAGTAAAGATGAAGAGTCACTGAAGGTTCGCAGGCACCTGTGCCGTAGCCGAATGGCATTTCTGCGACGTGAAACGAAAACGAAACGCCGCGAAAGGTAGTCTGGCTCTGTCGCGCCAATACGCAAGAGCGATAGAGATAGATATCTACGAGTGTTTCATTTCGTGAGCGTTTGTGCCATTCGGCTACGTACCCTGCAAAGTTTCTACCTCGTTGTGTGTCAAGTGTTGTATTGTATTTGATACTTATTTTAAGCTTTGACGTGTTTGCTGAAATGGATTGCAATGGGTTTAATACACTCGTAATGGACAAATTAATATTTTATTTTAAATCATGAACAACAGGGTGTCTTGTCAATAAATAGCTCTTTAAGCTGCTCTATGACTTGTTTATTTCTTTTAAAAATAAAGATAAGTATGTTTATTTGCAAAAATGAAGTATGTATTAAGTACACATAGTTGGACCGGTACGTACGTTTTACTTAAAGAAGCATTCAAACATTTCTATTAATTAACTAGGGACTGCAACTACGTATTATCACCATGCATTTAAATTATATACGTACCTAATACAACATTAGACTATGAGGCTATAAGCTAACTTCGCATGGAAACTAACATATTCTAAAAACAATGATTTAGAAGATATTATAATATTTGAAGTTTACTGCAAAACGGGTACCGTGTATATTTTTGTTTAAGTTTTGCATAAAATTTAGCAACGTTTACGTAATATTTATATTTCTACGTCGATGAAAGCGTTTATCATCTCCGCATTTGCCGACTTTTACTTCCGTCAGGAAAGTAAATTCTTCAAAAATGGAACCTGTTTTGCGCTTGACCTCAACTTCGACTTTTGTTAATGTCTATACACTTTCACTACAAGACGAGCCGGCGGCTGCGATCTGTGCCAAGTGCACAACGAAAATGATACACCGACTCTGCGGTTCATTCACTCCGCGACGCTACGCGGCACAGCCTCAGGCCGTCTAGCCGACACTACAATCTTCGAAACTCCGAGCTCTTTGGAGAATACACGCAACTGGATCTGTCGCACCAATATACAAAAGCGATAGAGAGAAAACTACGTTAGGTACGCTACTGAGTGTAAACGACTGTAATCTTGGCTAAAACCCACCGTTTTACTACAAACCTTTGGTCAGAGAAAATTTCTACGAACCATAGTTTTGTTTGCAGACATTACAAATCACGTACGCAGTTTACATTAATAAATGCAAATATTCCTCGCCACTAAACTGAATGTTTTCGTTTCCAGTAAACTGAAAATATATATTTATTGTAGATATGTAAGTAGTTACATATTAGGTTGTGAAAATTTTGAATTTAATTATTGTTAATGAAAAGTTAATCCCCGAAATAATATTTGTTAATCTCCGGAACATGTTTGTTAATATGTTACCTAAATACCTACATTATTTTTTACACTTTTATTTAGGGTAAACTCGCCTTATTCGGTGACACGCATAATTCGGTGATACAAGCTTTAAAGCACTATTCCGAAAGACTATTTTGGTTGTTTTACCGAATTAGACGTGTCACCGAATGAGGCGATAAACTCGCCTCATTCGGTTACGTTTCATCCGATTAATTTAACCTAACGATTCTTAGTTTTATACGTAAAGGTGCCTTCATTTACAAAAAAAAATGTATGAACTAGCGCCTACACACAAAACTTATAAGTTACGGCTCTGACAGACAGACGGACAGTACGAAACTACTTATAGTTACTCATTGGTTCCCTTTTTTCAATTTTTGCTATGAAACCCTAAGACTTCATAGTTTACCCTTTACCAATGTTAAATATTGTTTGCTTGTCAGTCTGACCTGACTATTGGAAGTAGTTCAAAGGCATTAGTTTGGTACGAATGAAGTTTGAATTGAAATTACTAACAGTTTATTTATTGTAAAAAGCGGACAATCAAGTCGTTATGCCGCAGGCGCAGATGATTTCGGAGCTTATGCGTGATATGCGTTCCGTTAAACGCGGGTACGGTTAGATTATCGCTGGGAAAATGGGGATTCTGTTGTATCTGTATTTGAACATCGTTCAATTTTACAACCTGTTCTTATACAATAAAATACAAATTTGGAATTTTTTTAAAGTAAGTTACTTAGTACGGCAATTTACTCATCTCTGGCCGAGGCTCTGAGAGTTGGTAATCAACGCTCGTGTCAGCTGGGAGTGTAGCCATGAATAAAATCGTTGACGTTCATTGGCGAACGATACGCACCTGGCTCTGTCACACCACGTCACACCGATACGGAAGAGCGATAGAGAGAGATAACTACTAAATGCTACCGAGCGTCAACGTTTGCACTCTTTACTATAGGCCCTGATGTTCATTTCACAAATTTGGTTCGTTCGTCACGCATCAAATAGATTAAACTGTACTTTTCCCTCACTACGCATCTCAACCGTGAGATAATATAGAATAAGCTCGAAAACGAATGAGTTTTCAAAAAACTCTTGTATGATATATGTATGCAGGGGTTTGATAAAGGAACATGCTGCCTAGAAAGTTATACCTAGCCATAGTAGCCATGTTGGTAAAAGTTAAATTTGTTTTTATTAATTCCTATTTTGTTACCAAGATTTTGTTGATTAATTGAGATTTTATTAAGTTTTATTTCGTCATTAAGGTTCTCTAGTATCTATATTTTCTTAATTATAACAATTATCCTGTATATATCTTACGAAAGTCGAATTATATTACTAAATGTTGGTAACAAAATAGGATCAATTAAAATTTGCTGACGTGGCATTGTACAAAGTTGACGGGAATTGCTGAAAAGCTGTTTTTTACTTATATTAAGGAATATTTTATGTATTTTATTTCTACGTTGGTATATTACTGCATATTATTCTCTTTATTTATTTTAATTCTTAGGCTAGGTTTGTTATAATATGATTATAAAAGTAAAATACAAAACCACATACAAAACAATACAAAATATATAAACACATTATAAAAAACCTAACCTAGGGTGCCGCCAGCAGCGGGGCAGGGCCCAAGCTGCCGGTGGTTAGGGCTGCAGAGAGAGGAACCGTCGGACTATCCGCGCCGTGTCCAAGATCACCGCCTTCTGCATCTGACCCTTGATCCAACCACCTAGCGAGAGTCTCTCGAGATGTTGGTCGAGACTCTTCGCTATGAGACCGTTCGCTGAAACGACTATCGGGACAATGATCGTCGAATCAACATCCCACATGGCGGTTATCTCGTAAGCCAAGTCTAGGTACTTACTGGACTTGTCCTTCTCGGCTTTCACGAGATTCTCATCATGGGGGATGGTGATGTCGACGAGCACGGCCCGGCGTTGCGATCGATCTATTATGACAATGTCAGGCTTATTGGCTACAATAGTCCTGTCAGTGATAATAGATCGATCCCAATAGAGCGTGGCACGACCATTTTCGAGAACTGGCGCAGGTATGTACTTGTAGTACGGTACTTCGCGGTCCACAAGACCGTATTGAAGAGCAAGCTGCTGGTGAATGATCCTGGCTACGAGATTATGCCTGTGCAAGTACTCACCGTTAGCTAGATGAGAACAACCGGAGATGATATGCCTGAGTGACTCTCCGGGACGGCGGCATGCCCGACAAATGTCGACCGTACCGTCCTTCAGGATATATTTCCGGTAGTTGTTCGTCATCATAACTTCGTCGGCAATTGCACAGGCAAAACCCTCGGTTTCTCCGAAGACGTCCCCGAATCGTAACCAGTTCACCGATGCGAGCAGATCTACATCGGGTCCCGTGAGGGCCTTGTAGAACCGCCCGTGTAGCTGCTTACTCTCCCATACCGCCTTGCGGTCCGCAGTACTGCATATTATTATACTATTGTAATATGATAATCATATAGAACTTTATATTATTACCTATATAATAAGTATAATAACTATACTACTTGTCTATATAACCGAAGGAAAGTTTTCTATTTATTATTTATTTGAATTGTGCTATTTTTGTACTCCATTAAATTAAATAAGAAGCGTCAAGGTACTGTTATATTATTTAACAATGTTCGGTAATTGTTTAAACAATTATACGATAGTGCTCAATTTCGAAAGTTTATTTTTGAAAATGCAGGTTAGAAAGCCAGGTTGTTTACAAATGTAGAGTTTATTTTTTATATTGACTTATAACCTGAGCCCAGCCAAGAGTAAAAACATAGGTTGAAAAAAATTCATAACACTAATTTGATGGCTTAAAATTGGATCTATTCTTTTTTTTTAATTATTTATATTTTCCAGTAAAAGTAAGATTATTTAACTTATTTATTAAGTTCGTTTAAATTCTGCAGTTTTACGAAATATTTTGTACAATTTAAAGTTTGACGAACGAACGGTTAGCACATAAGGGAGTACCTGACTTTAGGTTAATTGGAAGAGATCCCTATCACGGATAAGTTCGCCTTTGCACTTCCTCCTTCTTCTTTCTTTTATATTTGATGTCTTGTAAGGTACAGCGGGACAAATCTCGACTGGGGGGTAAATGTAACGGGTCCATTTTTTCCATGTTTTACAATGTTTGCATTATTAAATAGTGTCCACCGGTTATACATATATGGTAGGCGTGTTTAGTGGATACATGTAAAATTCAACATCATAGTGTAATAATGGAAAAAATGAGATTTGCCCCGCTGTACTTTATATTTTTTCTGGTGGTACAATAAAGAGTTTGCTTACTTACTTTCTTTACTGTTGCTCTTAATTATGAGTTTATCAGGCCATAGAATGTGGTTTTGTGATTCTTGTAAACTCATGTAGATAATTAGAAATGAAACAACAGTTATCAGCTTAGTACATCATTAGAAAATACAAAGAGTTGTGTTCTTAATGTCAGACATAAATACTAAGCGTGGTGCATTTTCAGCGACATGCCTACTAGAAGATGAGAAAGGAATATGACCGCATATTGTGTGGTTATTATCATCAAATTAAAAAAAAAAAAAAAGCCCGTGTGTTGACGGGTTAAGAATTTCACCAGCTTCACCACCCCCTTTCTTCCCGTAGCTGTCGTAGAAGTCGACTGTGGGATATGGGTTAAATTGTGGTGTAGGCGAGAGGCTGGCAACCTGTCACTGCAATGTCACAAATTGGATTTCTTTCAACCCCTTTTTGCCAAGAGTGGCACTGAAACTTAGTAGTTCTTGTGTTCTGCCTACCCCTTTATGGGATACAGGCGTGATTATATGTATTTATGTATGTAAATAATAAGATTTGCGTTTTCTATAGCTGCAACTACCTTCTTATTCCATGCATTACCAAATGCATTGGAATTACATCTTAAAACTGTATATCTGTCACATGATGTTTGTCTGTTGACATATTAAGTACCTACTTAATATCCATCAGAAGATTGTATTTCATGAACACTAAGAGTTGAGACACTAAAAACCATAATCTTATAACTAAAGAGCATTCGTAACACCTCTTGGACAATGGGTTATCCATACTAATATTATACAGAGTGGGGCCTGTAACAAAGGCGAAGAATTGAACTCGGCTATTCTCCTTATACTGATCAACATTTGTTCGGCGACTTTTAAAAATAACTGTATTTTGATTTTTATCACCCTTGAAAGTTTTTTCTAAGAGGTAATGTATTGCCATTCTGTTAAGTCTAAAGTGTGACAGACAACGTCAATGACAACAATAATGGCGTACATTGAAGCTAATATTTATTTTGTATGAAAAATTAAAAATTTAAAGACTTCATAATCTGAACAAATGTTGATCAGTGTAACTACATTTCAATTCTTCGCCTTTGGGTTATCCATACTAATATTATAAATGGGGAGGTGTGTGTATCTGTTTGTTTGTCCGTCTTTCACGACGAAAAGGAGCGACGGATTGACGTGATTTTTTAAGCGGAGATAGTTGAAGGGATGGAGGTGACATAGGCTACTTTTTGTCTCGTTCTAACACCCCACTTCCTTAAAATGGGGGGTGGAATTTTGTATGGAGCATGCCGAATAATTGGATTTAACGCGAGTTAAGCCGCGGGAAAAAGCTAGTATCTCATGAAATGTAAATATGCCATATAATTTTCTCATGATTTGTTACTGCTTTTGAACTAAACAATAAATAGTAAAAAATTAAAAGCACAAAACAAGTAATGTAATGTTTTGTACTCCGAATTAACTTTATATAAAAAAAAAAATAAAAAAAAAAAAAAAAATCATTTATTCATGTACCAAAAATAGCAGTTATAAACAGGCCATAAACTATATTAACACAAAAATAGGCTTCACCATGTCCGTGCCTGAACTAGGGAGATCCTGTATCTCAGGCAGAAAAAATAACTTACAAACTAAAACAGGGAAATTGTTGTATATCAATTGACCTTGAAATATAATAAAATCTCGAGCAATAAAAAATGCATTACTAATTACCGCAAACAAAATAAAGGACACGTATATAAAATCAATGTAGGTATTTTAAACATACTCGTACAATAGGCTAGAATTCTATACTTAAAATAATAGTACATTACGATACAAGTGCGTAAAAAAGGAAGTTCGAAACGAGTGGCGATAAATTAAAACACGACCGAAGGGAGTGTTTTAAATCGACACGAGTTACGAATTTCCTTTTCGCACGTGTATCTATCCCGTGTCTGTCCCATGTCTGTATCTGTGTCATCTGGCGTACTTCGACACGTGTCAAAAATGCAAAGTGCGTGTCCTGGTCACGCGGACAATAGCGAACATCCTTTGAAGAAAACCGACTTTCGATGGATCGGCTCGAAACACGTAACTTTAATGCGTGACAGTACACACTACACAGATCAGCGTCCACATTGGGCCTGGATTGTAGATCGTAACTCCATACATTGTCCGGCCAGTTATCCTGTGACCGGGAGTTTCTTCCAGTGTTCGGAATGGATTGTGCCGTACCTGCAGGTTGTAACAAATTGTTCACGTAACAAAAGACGTCCACATTAACGGTACTGACAAGTGTTCGTGATACGGTCACGGGATAATGTTCGGCAAATTGTCACAAGTGTGGACCCAGCTTTATATGGTCCTCGATATATGAATTGACCGTGACGTCACTCCTCAGTATTTCATAGTAATTGCATATTAGCAAATTGTTTTGACAGTTCTTAAAAATAAGCTGATTTGACTAGTAGGAAGCTAGCCTATTCAACTCTGATTTTGTGGTTCAGGGCTTTTGCTGAAAAGCTAGTAAATAGTTGTAGTTATAAATAACACACTCGTGCGTGTACACAAATTGCCTATTATTCTATCGTGGATTGTGCAGAATCTGACAGAACTGCGTTTTCAAATATTTTACGACACGTTTATGTGGTCGTAAAGGTTTTCAACTTTAACTAAAGAGGTCAGTATAGTTTGTGCATAGTTTGTTAAACGTGCAAGTACTATTTTAATAAATCTAATAGGTGTTTCGGGTAATTCTGCAAAAATCAAAGATGGCGGCTTAAATGTATGGGATATCGGTCCTACATCCGATATCGGATCGAATAATGTGAAAACGCACTAATTGTGGTGTTAGGCTAGCAACCTGCTACTGTAATATTTATTACAGTATGTTTTCTTTCAACCCCTTAATGCCGAGAGTGGCACTGTACTTTAATTTGCTCTGCCTACCCTTTTTGGTAACACAGATGTGAATTGAGACAGTTTACTTTGAATTGGCATTTGTTATGTTATTTAATGGTAAGGAATCATGAGGAATTTTATTTGAATGTTTTTCCTGCAAGTAAGGTACAGCGGGTCAAATCTCGACTGGGGGCAATTGTAACTAATTCATTTTTCCCATAATTGCACTATGATGTTGAGTTCTACATGTATCCACTGGACACGCGTGCCACGTATAACCAGTAGACACTCTAATTAATGATGCAAACATTGTAAAACATGGAAAAAATGGACCAGTTACATTTGCCCCCAAGTCGAGATTTGCCCCGCTGTACCTTAAATGAAACATTGTTGTTTCCAGCATTAGGGATGTATCTGTGGGAAAATACAAGTGTGCTAGAGAAGCAAGGGATATATAACTTAGGTCCGTTACCGAGCGGGGATTAAAACCCCCGTTTTCGTTCAACTTTCACAATATCATATTATTCTCGTTAGGAAAGGTTTTAGGTATGCATTGTTGTAAAAACCGGCCAAAAGCGTGTCGGGCCACGCTCAGTGTAGGGTTCCGTACTTTTCCGTATTTTCCTCAAAAACTACTGAACCTATCAAGTTCGAAACAATTTTCCTAGAAAGTCTTTATAAAGTTCCACTTTTGTGATTTTTTTCATAATTTTTAAACATATGGTTCAAAAGTTAGAGGGGGGGGGACATACTTTTTTTTTCCTGTAGGAGCGATTACTTCCGAAAATATTAATATTATCGAAAAACGATTTTAGGAAACCCTTATTCATTTTTAAAGACCTATCTAACATTACCCAAATTAAAGAAAAGGTTCAGGTCATGTCGTATCAGAAGGTGAAGGAGTTGGCAGAAGACCGCACGAGTTGGAGATTGCTCCACCGACAAGAGCACAGCTCTTAAGTTAGAAGAAGAAGAAGATCCAACATATATCACACGTTGGGGTTGGAATGAACAAAAAAAATCAGTCCCCACTTTACGTGTAGGGGGGATACCCTAAAAAAACATTTATTCCACTTTTTATTTTGCCACTTTGTCGGCGTGATTAATATATTGGTACCAAATTTCAGCTATCTAGTGCTAACGGTCACTGAGACTATCCGATGACGGACGGACGGACGTACAGACAGACATGGCGAAACTATAAGGGTTCCTAGTTGACTACGGAACCCTAAAAACTAATAGATTAAACGAAACCTTGATTGTGTGATTGACACATGTATCGGTATGCAGTCTTAATTATCAAGAGCCACCATTTTATTGATTAATATAATAAATAAACACATAAATATTTTCATTTTCTCATTCGTTCCATTCGTGGTAGGGTTAGTTATTTGACCTGACCTAGGTACGTTGACCATTATTTATCCAATCCGCAAAATTTACCTCTTTTTTAGGGTTCCGTAGTCAACTAGGAACCCTTATAGTTTCGCCATGTCTGTCTGTCCGTCCGTCCGTCCGTCCGTCCGTCCGTCCGTCCGCGGATAATCTCAGTAACCGTAAGCACTAGAAAGCTGAAATTTGGTACCAATATGTATATCAATCACGCCAACAAAGTGCAAAAATAAAAAATGGAAAAAAATGTTTTATTAGGGTACCCCCCCTACATGTAAAGTGGGGGCTGATATTTTTTTTCATTCCAACCCCAACGTGTGATATATTGTTGGATAGGTATTGAAAAATGAATAAGGGTTTACTAAGATCGTTTTTTGATAATATTAATATTTTCGGAAATAATCACTCCTAAAGGAAAAAAAAGTGCGTCCCCCCCCTCTAACTTTTGAACCATATGTTTAAAAAATATGAAAAAAATCACAAAAGTAGATCTTTATAAATACTTTCTAGGAAAATTGTTTTGAACTTGATAGGTTTAGTAGTTTTTGAGAAAAATACGGAAAACTACGGAACCCTACACTGAGCGTGGCCCGACACGCTCTTGGCCGGTTTTTTTTTTAATGGGCTTACTCTTGGCCATAGACTAGCCAAAGGCAAAGACGTGGCCTACGATGGAGTGAGCTCGCCCAGAAGATGCCTGTTCACTCTTGATTTGAAGGTATCTCTTCTTTTAAAATATATAAGTAGATTAAGTAGATGTATGTATTGTTGGTTTCTCTATTTGCAAATATATTTTGTGTAAATAATTATGTTGTGTGGATTAAGTTTTGTTATGTTTTTTTTATTGTTTTGATATAGATGTATTGCTTTATTGATTAATATAATTACATTATTTAAACAGTAGATGGATATCTAGGTAAGTAAGTATTTGTACTTATACCGAAGTAAAATATGGTAATGCGTATGTAATTCGTTCACTTGAGTTCGAGGTGAAGAAGATTGCGGTTAGAGTCATCTGTAAAAATGTGTCGGCTTGACTAAACTTGGTCACGAACGTAAACCAAAATGGCTGACTAACACAACTTGATACTTTTGCTGTAGCTTTAATCACTTTACGCCTGTCTGTGTGTTTGTGTGTTCGGACTTCGGAATATACTCAAAAACTACTGAACGGATTTTCATGCGGTTTTCACTGGTCAACAGAATAATTACTAGAAAGATTTAGGTCTACAGTTTTTTAAGGTTTTGCTTTAAATCGATATTTGGTAATCAAGTCTGTAAAAATGGCACTGAAGCTTTCTTAGGGGCGTTTTTCAAGGGCTTTTCCTACGCAAATGCCGATTAAGTTATAACAAAATAATGTCTATGGGTGAAATTGTGCGTCTTAGATAGTTTGTGATCACATATGTATATTTTTTACGGATAATTTACTATCAGCATTTTTATGATTAGGTAATCCCCGTGCGTAGCCAAGGTGGGCCCGTTAGTACCGATAAGTTGGTGAATATCCTCACATTCCTCACATTAAGGCCGATCTTTTTAGGGTTCCGTAGTCAACTAGGAACCCTTATAGTTTCGCCATGTCTGTCTGTCCGTCTGTCCGTCCGTCCGTCCGTCCGTCCGTCCGTCCGTCCGTCCGTCCGTCCGTCCGTCCGCGGATAATCTCAGTAACCGTTAGCACTAGAAATCTGAAATTTGGTACCAATATGTATATCAATCACGCCAACAAAGTGCAAAAATAAAAAATGGAAAAAAATGTTTTATTATGGTACCCCCCCTACATGTAAAGTGGGGGCTGATATTTTTTTTCATTCCAACCCCAACGTGTGATATATTGTTGGATAGGTATTTAAAAATGAATAAGGGTTTACTAAGATCGTTTTTTGATAATATTAATATTCTCGGAAATAATCGCTCCTAAAAGAAAATAAAGTGCGTCCCCCCCCTCTAACTTTTGAACCATATGTTTAAAAAATATGAAAAAAATCACAAAAGTAGAACTTTATAAAGACTTTCTAGGAAAATTGTTTTGAACTTGATAGGTTCAGTACTTTTTGAGAAAAATACGGAAAACTACGGAACCCTACACTGAGCGTGGCCCGACACGCTCTTGGCCGGTTTTTTTTTTTTTCAGGCATTTATTCCTAATTTATGTCGCTCGTATTTTTAAAATAGGATATATTACAATAATGGCAAGCCGGCTCTCTGTATTCCATACGGAACAGAAGAGTATTGACTGTAGGCCTATAGTATTTGCTATGTTCTCTGACACAAAATCTAAATTGTGGAGTCGGAACATGTCACATTATCTCCTCGATGAAAATATCTGTTATAACCCCGATACTAGTACTCGTGGTTGAATATTTCAATTTTATTATTTTACCAGGAAGCATAATTCACCCACTTGTAAAGAAAATTATCTTGTTATCACTGTTTGTTAAAGAAAATTGACTTGTTATCAAATAATCCTTTACCAAATTCTGATTTTCATAGAAATTTAGAACATTGTATCGAACATTAATCGACTTGGGTAGCTTTAGATGCCTAATTTTATATAACTAAGTTTGTAAGTATGCTGCGGATTAGGTTGTCTTGACATACTTATACCTAGGTACAGGTCAATTCACAAGAGCTGGCACGAATGGAACGAATGTTTGAATGAAAATATGCATGTGTGTGATAGATTAACCAATAAAATGGTGGCTCTTGACAGTTACGACTGTATACCAATACAGGTGTCACTCACACAATCAAAGTTTCGTTCATTTCATTCGTGCCAGCTTTCGTGAATCGACCTGTATATTGTGTATTAAAACGTCAATACTATTAGTATGATCACCAAGCAAAACCAAATAACTAGGTAGGTACATAATTTTAGTTACAAATTGGTTTTAACGCAATTCTCTAACAAAGTTGTTTTATAATTGAAAATATGTAATATTTTTTAATAATTTTCAAATAATGTATGTACATGTTATCGTGATTGATATTTGCAATGAATATCATAGCTAAACGTTAGTTATAGTCAAAATCAAAGAGACGATTTTCTCATCCTGTAAGTAATTGTCATGTAACCAGTATTTTGCTTAGTGTGTTTTTTTTAGTTAATATTAGTTTACACACTTGACTTTAAATGTACTATTTTTCTTTAAGTGTCACTTTCTGAGAATATATAAATATATTACTGCCGTCGTCTGTTGAGATAAAAGTCTCATTTGATTATACTCGCCCTTGTAGTAGCCGGTTAAGAATGGAATTACCCCCTTTCCTCCTGTTGGTTTCGTAGACGTCGACTGTGAGATATGGGTACCCCTTAACTGCTAAGAATGGTTTTAAGTGCTCTAACTCTCCCATTTGGGAATACAGGCGTGAATGTAAGTATGTGAGTACAATGTGGAAGAATAAATAGACACTAGCAAAACTATCAAACTCGCTTGGTCGCGCTAGACGCATCGCGCGCAATAGGCCGCACGACTGCGGTCCAGCTTGCAATGATCATCGGCACCACCAACTCCTCTCAAAAATAGTTCTGTATTTGCACATCGTTGTCAATATTTACTTTAGATCCTCATCGGAAATCCGACTGGACATTAATCCAATTATTTTTGTGATTAATAAAACTAACAAGTATACAACTATGTCGTTTATAGGTTGACGCACCGGTGCTGGCGGTCAAATGTAGGTTTTTTGCTCAATTGAAAAAAGTTACGTTTTACCCTTCATGCAGGTACCTACTTTGTATGAAATACCTAGTCTAAAATGCATGTTTACGATTTCAACCGAAATCTTAAACGGGCATTTTCGCGAGAACAATCACCAAAAATGTTTTTTCTAAGGTAGGTAAATTTTACGTTTCTCCTACTCAGAATCTCGAGCCCTTTCGATCTAGGACAAAAAAAAGAGACAAAAAATGGCCCCAAAATTTATTTTGCATACTTTCCACTTTGTAACTGCTATAATACCTACAAAGTGTTTAAAAAATATTCAATTTATAATTATAATTGTTATTCAAGAAATAACAATTATAAAACTAGAACTACGATACAAATAAAATGACCTACTTTACCGAAAGTAGTATCTATACCGTAAGTAATTAATCCTCTACAATAGACAAACGTTCTTTGAAAGACATCGGTTTTGTGATAAGATCGCTGATTGTTGCCTTGCCTTTATTTTTAAGAGTTTCAAGTTTTTTCATAGATGTGCACTATAAGGGAAGAAATAATGGAAATATCAAGTCCGACATAACTAGTATTTGTATTTGACCCTTGACCCATATGACCCGAAAGTCTTAAGTTTTCGCTATGATGTCAAAACTATTAACTATTAAAAAGTATGAAGAACAAATGTAAATTTTTCAGATGAGGCTCTTAATTGCTATGTTATATTATAAAATTACCACAAAAAGATAGGTTTATCCCTCTTTACGCTTTTAATATTTAACTAATATTTAAGTCATTATCAATGATAATACCAACTATGATAACAGTTTAACCAAGCTGACACTTTTTATTTTAAACTCCGAAACACAAACTATTTAATTGACACCAAATAAAGTAACACTAAAAATACGTACCAACTTTCAAAACCGACGTAGCGCTAAATCCGAGAGAGAACACACACTAACATAACATGCACATTGATGTGAAAGTAATTATTTTAAGTATAAGTCAGACGAGCGCCCGTGACATTGGTCTGAGAGAGCGGCGAGCTTTGGTCGGCGCTCGCGCAGCGCTCGTACTTATAGCTTCAGGCTTCGAGCACTTTCCCCACCAAGTTTTCTCAAAATACTGTCCAGCCTATGTCAATGTGACAGAGAAAATTTTGCATCCTGATTTTGACGGTCAAACGATGTAGATACAAAGTTTAGAATATAACTAAAATATCTCGATTTAAGGCCTATTTACACGCGTGAACTAGATTTTAGTTACATTGCGGACTGTTGAAGCTGTCTAATTCAGCCGGCCGATCAAACGCCGCATTGTATTTAAATGTGCATGCGAGATGCTCGTACCGTGTAAATCACCCCTTATGTGTATTTTTATGTCAAACGACAAGCGCAAGTCAGCTACCGGCCACGGCCACATTGTATAAAAAAATTACCGACCCTTATTTAATATGGGTCGGTTAATTTTATCGCTGACTGTAAATACTTTATTTAGAATAGAATGGAATATAATAGAATAGAACAGATCCTTATATGCATTCCAATATGTTATGTACATGGGCAATTGGGCATATATATAATGGACCCTGAAAGGGTGTAGCATAACATTGTTTACAAACATCTTAGATTACTAGTAATTACGGTTAATTTTACAAATAGATATTTGTGATGAAATCACCAATAGTTTAACTAACTACTTATTATTACCATTAATCTACTAAATTATTAATATTTAAGAAACAAAATTCATCATTCATCATCATCATTTCAGCCATTAATCGCCCACTGCTGAGGCCTAACACTTTTCCAACAGCATACTTTTCAGTCGATTATTAAGGGGGACTTTATTATAAATTTGTATGACTCTGTACCTACTAACTCACCGATACAGTTTTAAACCCCCCAAAACAAAGTTAGTTTTATTACAGAGCTCAAAAACATCTCCCTTCTCCGTCATCAGAGCAGCTCGAAATCATCATTGCATTGTCATCCGATTTATATTATAGTGACCTTTCATTAAATTTGAATTTGTAGCTCAAAATTTTCTCCTTTGACTCGCATTCTCAAAAGTTTGGATCACGTGTGGCTTTATATAAGCGTCTCTGTTACAACCGTTAAATTTCAAAATCTATGCCATTTTTGTAATTCTATAAAACCATGAAAAGGATAGGTTATATTATTTCAACCCCATAGCAGACTTTTCTTCCCTTTAGGGGTAGTGTTTTACTTATTACCTACCTGTCTACTTATTTATCGTTAGGAACACTCCTGTGACATTGCGAATATAATAATAGAGGTAGTTTCTAGTTAATTTTATTTCCCCAATTTCCATATACAAACTTTGGACTCTTTTATTTCACCCCCGTAATAAGACATACATGTAGATTATTATTTATAGGAAATTATAATAATTAATAATCTTAGAAAAAGTAGAAACATGTTTAGCAGTAATTAACATATATAAAATTATGACCAAGCGCTGGTAGCCTAGCGATAAGTACGTGCGACTTTCGTTCCGGAGGTCGCGGGCTCAAACCCCGGCTCGCACCAATGAGTTTTTCGAATTTATGTGCGAAATGTCATTTGATATTTGCCAGTCGCTTTTCGGTGAAGGAAAACATCGTGAGGAAACCGGAATAATTCCAATAAGGTCTAGTTTACCCTTATGATGACCGGTCTGGACACTATGGTTAGTGTTCCCGCCTGCTAAGCCCAATATGGTCCTGGGTTAGATGATGATGATGGTTCTGGGTTGGTTGGTGATCGAATCCGAAATGGTATTTGTCTGTGTACTGAGTACAGATATTTTGTTCCTGTCTTAGATGTTTTATATGTACTTATTTAAGCATTTGTCCTACATTATACTATCTGAGCACCCAAGTCTCCTTTAGTTTACCGTGGGACTCAGTCAATTGGTGTAATAATGTCCTATAATAATTAAATATGTGATATTTTAAGTGTAAGTAGGAATTAAATACATTGTTAATGAGATTACCGGGACTACCTTTGTATGAAAAGCCTATTTCGCGCAGGGTCATCCTCTTTTGGCTTAATTTCCTTAAGGCCAAAATGAAATTGTTTTTATTTAATTATGGAACCCTCATTAAGCAAAACATCATTAAAACATGTTTGGGTATCAATTACGGTTATTTATTTGACAACATTACACAACATTTATATAAGTAATCACTTCCCTAATTAATTTAATTATTAGATTAATACTTGCAAATTAGATTTTATAAAAAAATTTATCCACTTGTGCGGGAATTCTGACACCTTTTGTTTGTATAATTAAAAGGTAATTAATTTAAATTTCACAATTACAAATTCGTTCATGGTTAATACAGACAAATGACGAATGGATACCAAAAATACATACTTATTCATAATATAGTGAGTAAATCTAATACGGGCAAATCTTATAAGTCTTATAACGGTGGTTAGTATAGGACGTAAGAAATATAATTATATAACTTTTACTAGGAATTGAAATTAAAATTTTATCCATTCAAAATAACTTGGCCCGAAAATACATACCTACCTACCTAATGCAAACAACGTCAAATGGCATTTAGTGATTTTTTTAACACATTGTTTCGCAGTTTTTTAAGGTTTTTTTTTACGTTAGGGGGAAACGGAGGCCTCGCCTATTTAGGGCTCCGTTTCTCCCTTTCATTACTACCTACCCTGTTGTCCTTCCGTTCTTATTGCCTGTCAAGACCCTTTATCTCAGGAGCGAATTGAAATAAATAAGGGCTTATTGTTTTACTAATAAGATCGTGTCAGATATCTATGCGGCCTTTGAAGCGTAACTTATTGCAAGTGGTCCTACCTAAGGTCGTGGACTGGACGCACGCGGCGTGCGGGCGGCAAGTAGCCGCCGCTCTGTCGTCAAGATGTGTCAATTTGATAAAGTTATGTGTGAGCTGATAATATTTTAATGTTATCCTTCAGATCTTGTTATCAAACTGATGTCAGTGTATTTTCGAATTGGCTTGTTTACCTATAGGGTGGTTCAGGAGATGTTAAGCCTGACAAGATTTTATTTGGCCCTGGAACAGTGTCGCTACAAACCGCTTTCATATGCCAATAATGTGCCGACGTCATATGTAATGGGGACAGCGTATATACTGGTTTCCCGTCAATATTTATAGAAAATTAAAACATGGATTTAGAGAATCAAAATTTAGGCAAGGTTTTAAGACTCGCTACTTCTTTTCGCACAGCCTAAAATCCATGAATCTTGTGCCTTAATCGAAGTTATCGAGGTTTGTTTTATTTTTGCGTGGGACCTTGTTCTGTACTGGTGGCAGTTATGGAACGGCCTCCTTACTTAATTCTATAAATATTTTTCACGGCAGAGCTACATGTAGACACCTTAAATAAGAACAAAAAATATATTAGGCTAAACGCGAAACCAACTAATCAATACAGGAGAACCGCACTATAAACTGTCAGTGCCGGACGTGTCAACAACCGATTTCAGAACATTGGCATCGAAATGCTGTGAAATCCTTCATCCTTTTTTGTTGTACGTAATTTATCACGTTCAGTATAATTATTTTCACTTTTATTATTATTATTTTGGCCAAAATTGCGATGGACCCGTTAGAAAATTTAAAATATTTACTTCTTGTTTACATCACAGACATTCGATGACTTTCGACGACGGGTGTCAAATAGTAATCCTTGCCAGTAAAAGAAATTAGTTCAGCTGAAAATCCTCAACGCGGCGAGGGTCAAATAAAAACTTGTCAGGCTATAAGCAAGATCAACACTGCGTATATTATATTATAAGTCAATTACAGTGAAGCAATTGTTTCGTGCCCGTCATCGTATTCCTTGCGTTATCCAGGCATCTGTCATGGCTTATGGGAGATTGGGGTCCACTTCGGCACTAGTTTTCACGAAAGCGAAACGACTGCCATCTCACCTTTCAAGTACTTTCAACCCAAACGGTAACTGGGCCTTATTGGAATTACTCCCAGGTTTTTCTTGATGTTTTTCTTCACCGAAAAGCGACTGGAAAATATCAAATGACGTTCTGAAAGTCGCACGCTCTACCCTCTCGGCCATCAGCGCTGTTTAGTACCAGAATTAGTAAAATTATCGTAACTTTATTGACGAGTCAAAAAAGGTTTCAGTTTATTTCAAAAATGTGTGGTCATCTTACGGTAATAATACTTCCGTCAAATACCAATATAATAACTCTTTATTGTCCAAAACACTTTAAAAATAACAATAAAAATTTAAAAATAATATATAAGTGAAGTAGGTACTAAGGTGAACTTACGCACTTTGAGCTTTCTTTATACTCTTTGACAAGTGTCAATCAGACTGGTTACATTTAAGAAGTCGTAACTGTTTTCATAACGGTTAAATAGGTTTTTTTTTTACAATTAAGGGTAGGGTGTACGGAATAGTAGAGAAATAATTTTATCTCCACCATAAAGTGAGAAACCGGCCAAGTGCGAGTAGGACTCGCGTTTCAAGGGTTCCGTATCATCACGAGACATACGGTTCCGTTCTTCGTTTTGAGGTACGGAACCGTAAAAAATTACGAAGCAGTGCGGTTATTTCACTTAAGTACTGTGCTGATCGTTCAATAAACAATTCCTAAGTGCGCAGTGTTATTCCTGCTCACGTCCCATACCCCTGTATGTAAATACTGTAGAATACATTGTCCTACAGACGGACGAAACGCGCCGTATATGGGTAGGTAACAGCAGCGGCTGGTTCATACAAGCCGATTCCCACCGGCTTGCCTAAAATTGATTACTAGTAAAGTAGGTACCTAATGTTAAGGTAGGTATCATTGCTCAGTGTTGCCTAGCACAAATTTTCACCAGCCGCCACTGGTAGGTAATAGGATAAGGCGGAAACACATTATTAAAACACGACGCGTGTTGAGTATTTAGAATCAGATTTCGTCTAATCACGCTATAAAAATCCGACGCGACGCCATGCTCCAAACTACAAGGTATTAAATTAACACGTTGCAATGCGTCGTCTTTTTAATAATGTGTTTCCACCTTTATA
This sequence comes from Leguminivora glycinivorella, assembly GCF_023078275.1. Lineage (NCBI taxonomy): Eukaryota > Metazoa > Arthropoda > Insecta > Lepidoptera > Tortricidae > Leguminivora > Leguminivora glycinivorella. The sequence goes on from NC_062971.1 coordinate 28,064,638, forward strand.
TTATGTATTATCAATATTGACAAATAAGGAAAAAATTAAGACGTTAATGAGAACATTGAATTTGTCGTGCCTTGTATAGTTATATAATGAGGGGATCAAAGAACCCCCAGGCTGAAGTAAGCTTCATTAGTTGAATTAATTGCGTAACAGGTAATTACGAGTACCTAAATCGTTTTTTTTTTTATAATTAATCAACCTTAAAGCAGAATGGATTTAGCCAAGTTTGAAGTTAAGCGACACAAATGTTTGTGTTCCTCATAAATGGATCAATCCGCAGCAAGAGTAACATTAGTCACGACTTTATGACATGTTACAATTTCAAGTGATAACTAAATAAGTGTTACTTTCCCGATAATCCCGATATATGCATAGATCTTTTAATTTGCAGCTGTAGTTCAAATAAACACGCAATGAAGTCGTGACTCACGTTAGTTTTACGTGGATTCACCCAAATGCCCTTACCGGGATCGAACCTAGGACCATCGCTATAGCAGGCAGGGATACTACCAAGCCAAACCGGTCGTCACAGCAAAATTGTTTCTCCGTGTCTGTCTGTTCGTTTGTTCTTCGTCGCGTCGACCTGTCCGCGGCTTTGCTTGGTGATCGTCAGTACTAGAACCACACCTCGGACACTGGCGATCAAATATATGAAAGAGGCGCGTTCCTAGCACACAGTCTAAGCTCGTGTAGGTGAACGCGTCCCATGCTTGTATGAGTGAAATATTATATATATATTTTTAAACCGAGAGGGGGTGGGCGGCACTTTCAGCGGGGAGCGGGAGTGGCCATACTGCACGATAGTACTCATTATTATACTGTGCTAAAACGCTAAAATTTGGCATAATAGGTATATACATTTTTTTTGCTTCAATCCAATTAAGTTAACCGTTTTTTCATGAAAACAATATTTTCATATTTTCGTAAACACTCTGAAATATATTATTTGGGTCCAAAAATATAATTAACAGGATAAAGGCAAAGCTAAGTAAAGTCTAACAAGGGAAATAACAGGCCCACCGAATTCAATTTTTTACACATTATTCCACATTTCAACTATATATATAACTTATTATTAAATTTATTGATATTTTTCAGTTTAATTCGATGACAGGTCATGTAAAAAGGCTCATAATCCCGCAATTTTACAAAATTTAACATGGTAATATGCTAGTCATTATCGAGTAGAGAATTTTGTACCCATAGAGTGGCTTAATTTGCTTAGAAACATAGTTCTATGTTTTTACAAGGTATATCCTACTATTTAAGTATGAAATATTAGAAAATAATGAACATTTAATCAGTTTACAACGTGGCAATCGAAGTCGGTGGTCACTTTTTTTGATATCGGTGGTCAAAAAATCCACCGAAACCACGGAAATCAACTCCACTGATATCAAATTTTATAGCTTGTTTGGATATAACTGCAATAGCATGAATGATACAGAGGAGATGTTATAATGACGTAATAACATACTTTCAAGGATTTGTTAGTACCTTACATAACGACAAATGGACCTAAACTGTGGGAGTAAATTGATCCACCGAATCTTAAAAAACATGGGACCAAACCCAGCGAACGACTGAGAAACCTTCAAAAAGTCCCCTTTATAAAACGGTACTACATCTCCTCTACACTGAATGGTTAAAACATAGCTAAAACTAACTATATTTGTGCTACTACGTCCCTGATCTACTAATTTGTAAGAGTAATGTCATGTTTAAAAAATTACACCGAAATCAGTCACTAGCCCGGGACACATGGTAAATTTGTCTTTACTCGATGAGTTTAGCTAACATATTATTTTTATACAGAAAATATGATGGGTTAACTAATACCTTATACGTGAATATCTATAACAACTGCGATCAACAACTCCATTTTGAGTTATGATTTTTTGTTTTGCAAATTTTGAGTGCGGGACACGCCCACCGACGGTCATTTTTCGCATTTAATATTTTATTACTCATATCATACAAATAATAAATAAATAATGTTAAGGTGTACCAAATAGAACAGAGGCTAAAGATTATGCCTGATTTAATTCAGATTTTTAGAACAGTCCGTTCTGACGTTTTTTGCCTCGGACACGTAAAAACGCGCCTCCTGAGAAATGCCCAAACAGGGAACCTGAACGGTTAAGCCGTTTGGAATTGGAGTTTATTTCGTAGCCTTTTTATGGTTCCGTAGTCAAATAGGATAGTTAGTTATAGTTTCTCCATATATATTATGTATATTTGAGGGTCGGTTAACTAAGGAACCGCTTCGTTATGATTTTAGTAATTTAGGTATACTGTTTAAATTTTTGAAAGAACGAACGTGGTATGTCATCGACACCTCAGTACTCGTCTGCTTGGAGTGCCTACTGGCTGTGTGGGGTGTGACATTTTTGTCTCGATCTGTCAGATAGTTCTGGTTCTATTTCACTTAATACAGTTTAAAAATTCACACAGGGAATAGTTTTTGTTTTTTACACGTTGATATACATACCTAATATAAGAACCAAAAAAATGTATGTGTTTACTACTGAATAAATAATAGTACTACTGTACGGAAAGGCTGAATCTAAATCTTTTTGAAGGCCTCCCTCAAAAACAGTAAAAAATGACGAACTTGGCGCCCCCACCGACGAAGTTCGAATTTGGCACCCCCACCTGGACTATACGCAGTGTCCAACGACTGGCATTCATATTTATATCTAGATTACGGATTAGCCTACATTTATGTAATTCGCAAATTGATATAGTGGGTACCTACTGATATAACTTTCACGATTTTTACACATATTTAAATTGCAAACGGTGAGGTTTCTCCAAGACCATGGGGACAATGTCGTCTTTGAAACGTCGGAGGTTAGTGCTAAAATAACGCATAAGTCGCATAACTGTTCCCCTGCTCCGACGTAATGAAGGACTCGTGGAGTGACCTACAGTTAAAAATATATTTGTTTTCAAAGGAAACGAAATGCGTTAAACCTTGAACTTAGCACACAACGAAATTTGTTCGGAACAAACGGACGCTACCCTTTAAAGGAATCATTTGTACTTAAATAAAGGAAAACATATTTTTGTGTTGAGACCTTGAAACACATCTTGTATGAATATTGTTCCTGGTGCACTTTTACATGTGTGGTTAGGTACGTTCTTGCTTCGGGGAAATTATTAGGGATTTATATAGCTTTATCTAATAAATAATGGGTTTAAAATGCGAAAATTGGAGTGCGAAATGTTTGCCTCGAATTCCATGCCTTTGATGCCTTAGAAACGATGTACCGTCGGTTACTATTGTAATCATCGCGTATATTTTACAGCCTGAGATATAAATAATATTCTCATTTCATAAAACAATCCATTCAAATGAAACTAGTTAGGTAATACAGATATACAGATCATGAAAAGAAGTTATGTTGTTTCCGTTATTCAATATTTATTTACCTATACAAAGGTATGCCGTCGCCAACATCTATATCACCATTGACATAAGACGGAAATCCTCTTAAAGTATGTTTTCCACATTAAAGGAGTTATTATCTCTTTAAACATATTAATATCTGGGCGACCGAGCTTCGCTCGGTTCTATTTTAATATATCTTGTCTTTAGATAAAAAAAAACTCTTATAAATACAAAAACAAAAAAAAAAGACAAAAAACAAAAACTTAATTTCTGGCCGGGATTCGAAACCCTGACACCTACGATCTATCTGCGTACATTAGACCGACCTCGTACGACTGAGCTAAGCGGAATCGATGCGCGCGCGGCGAAATTAAGGACCATATTTTACGTTCACAAACGCGAAAGAAAAACTCATGAAAACTCGAAAATTCGCGTTTTCCGGGATCTAAGGCTACGCTAGATCGATTTTTCACCCCCGAAAACTCCCACATAACAAATTTCAGCGAAATGGTTAGAGCGGTTTCCGAGATCGTCGGTATATATAAATAAATAAATAAATAAATAAATAAATAAATATACAAGAATTGCTCGTTTAATAGTATAAGATATCTGGGCAACCGAGCGAATTCTGTTTCGTATCCTTGACATGTGTCGCCATCTAGTTCAAAAATTAATAGTACCTACATCGAGCGAAAGAATTCTCAGCCTTAACAATACAACTACTCCACACAAGATGGCGCGCATTTCGCCACAAAAACTCAAATAGTGTATTTTTCTATTCGTTTTAGCCTTGACCTGTGTCGCCATCTAGTGTTTGCAATAAATAGTACTTACATCAACCGAAAGAATTCTGTCTTAACAGTACAACTACTGCACACGAGATGGCGCGCGAAGAAAAACGCATGAAAACTCGAAAATTCGCGTTTTCCGGGACCTAAGGATAAGTTAGACCGATTTTTCACCCCCAAAAACCCCCACATAACAAATTTCTGCGAAATCGTTAGAGCGGTTTCCGAGATCGTCAGTGTAAATAAATATATATATAAATAAATAAATAAATAAATAAATAAATATACAAGAATTGCTCGTTTAAAAGTATAAGATTATAGGTATTACTAGTAAACTAATGAACTCAAGAGGGCTTACTCGTAATTATTCGGTTTACGGCAGTCAATCAATGGCTTGTTTGTCCTTCGAACTGTAATATCGAACATGAGGTTTATAATAGTATGTTCAACCTCAGCAAGACGTACCGTGTAGTCCCTTATCAATAAAATCTTTATTTAGGATTTCTCCGAGCCTGGAGCTTAACCAACGTATTCTTAAGTCTTATATCAAAAGGGGCGAAACCAGAGCTACGAGCTACCCTATTGTTTTCTACGGGTCTCTATTGGTACCCATAAAGTTGTAATTGTATTGTTCGTCCACATTTTCGTTAGACATAATTTGTTTTGTCTCAGAAACGCGTAACTTTTCAGGATTGCCATAAAACAAACCTAACCTAACTTACTTACAGATGATCTTAATGAAAATGAAACCCGAAAAGTTAACCGTTTCAGAATTATGACTAATGATAATCTGGCAAACGTTACATTATACTTTCGATCATCGAACCTTACCTATGACAAACAAAGGGATCTGGTTTTCTACATTATATATTACTAGCTTTTGCCCGCCGGCTTCGCTCGCGTTAGAAAGAGACAAAAAGTAGCCTATGTCACTTTTAATCCCTTCAACTATCTCCACTTAAAAAATCACGACAATTCGTCGCTCCGTTTTGCCGTGAAGGACGGACAAACAAACAGACACACACACTTTCCCATTTATAATATTAGTATGGATTGGAGATTGCTCCACCGACAAGAGCACAGCTCTTAAGGGTGCTTTAAAAAAAAAAACGTCAAAAGAATGCAAAATTGATAGTTTTAGTCGGTGAAATACTACACTTTCCGTTATCCAACAGATTTATTTAATTCAAGTTTCAGTTAGGGCGTCTTATTATCTTGATTTTTATAAGACTGGATTTTTGAAAACTAACTCACTAAATTAATTATGATTTTTTCTCTGATGCACGTTTAGAAAAACTCACGTATAGAGTTGAATTAGTCGATCTTATTTGTAAAATTTGGACAATTTTGAATATTAAAACAGGTAAATTTATAATTCGTATATCCTGTACCACAATCTTCTCAGACTACATTTTTATTATAAGGTTTTGAAAAAGAGTAAACGAGGCTAAGACGAATTCAATTTTTTTCATAAATTACCTAAAATTAAGTGACAATTTCTTTGAAAATCTACATCACATCGAAGTAATTATTGTATTTAATTAATCTGCAACGTTTACTTAAATTTCTGTTATACCTTAGTGATTATAAATTGCTATTATTTATTTTTGGCAATTTTTTGAAAACGAGCCTTCACCGGTACAAGTTCCATTGAAATCGTACATTCAGCCTTGCATCAAATGAGGTAGTTCTAATTGGTGTTTCATATTGTTATATATGCAATAGTGATGCGGCATCTAAGTTTTCCACCTCGAAAGCCAATGGGGTCATTATTAAATACACGAAAAACCATAAAAAATTTCAGCATTTGCGATTTTTTTCAACAAAGGACCCACGGTACAGCAAAAGTAACTATACACAATTTAAAGTAGACAATTTGTAATTAAATGAGACTAATTTGGTCTTGGTACGTCAAATAGTTTCGAAGATTCGGCTTCTCAAAGGTTTGCAATATAAAGTAGGGTTAGTTAGTGAAATAAACATAGTTAACGATAAATGAACTAGACTGGACCTTCGAATCTACAGCACTCCTTTAGGAGAAAGCTTACCGAGGTAGTATGTCTCCGTCAACTGATCAGGAAGGTCAAAATCGTAATCTGATGGTGGATCATCAACAAGTGGTTTATCAACATTGGCACACACCAGACCTGGTATTTCACCGCAGAATTGTCCACTGCAGTAGGTGCAAACAGCTGAGCTGTTGACACCTACTTTCTCGTAACCACAACTGCTGGCACAACCTTCTTTGTAAGTACGGAAAATTGTTCATTTTAAGCAGAACCTGAGGAGTTGATGGTTCCAACGTCGGTTGAGAAATGAAGCCTTGTGGACGCCGTAAAAAATCATATTCAGTATGGATTAAAGAAGATTATACACCTCCGAACAGCTACAACTACTTTTCCCTTTTGTCGAAATTGTGCAAAACTTTCAATGACCGTATCTCAGTAAATATATGGCTTACCAAGACAAAATTATATTCATAGTAACGATAATTTAGTAGACATCAAATTGTTCGTAGCCACTTTTGCCGTTAAAAAGGTTCTTGGTGGTAAAATTAAACAAAAGTCAGAAAAGATCCTAAAATTTTATGGATTTTCATGAATTTAATTATGACCCCATGGGCTTTCGAGGTGGAAAACTTGGATTTGACATCACTATTTCATCTCTAATAATATATAATATAAATTATAACTACCTCATTTGATGCAAGGCGACACCCCTTAATTGATACGATTTCAATGGATTGGACATTTTCTCATATTTTGTTAGACCAAGTAGAAAGAGTCCTATAATCATCATTCTCTTGCCCTTATCCCAGTCACTTGGGGTCGGAGAGTGAGAGAAAGAGTGAGAAAGAGTCCTATAATATGATATATATTTGTAAACTAATCGCAAAGCCCTTTAATTTGATACCACACACGGTATGATCAAGCGCTCGGTTGCGATTTCACTGTTTTTCACACGAAAGCCCTTTTAAGATAGAAGAGGAAGAGAAGAAGAATATTATGATTTTGTCAGTGTAACTAATTTGTATACCTTTACCTATTCATCTCAAATTTTATTGATTCTGAGATTGAGATTCTGATTCTATATAATCCCTATATTAAACCGTACAGGTTGTTGACTTTTACGTTTAAAAGTAACCAGCACAGGAAGATGTTCTAACTAACAATACTTGTATGACCTACTTTGATAAAGTTACATAAACACGGTCGATACTATCGTCTCTGATTAGGAAATAGCCCAATTTTTTTTCACACGGGCCGTTCATGGGTCGTTGGCCGGTCCTCCAAAATCAGCAATATAAAGGACAAATATACGAACGATTTATTTTATTATATTTAAGTGTAAGTACATTACTCATATCATATATCATCCTCCTTGCGTTATCCCGGCATTTGCCACGGCTAATGGGAGCCTGGGGTCCACTTTATCAACTAATCCCAAGATTTGGCGTAGGCACTAGTTTTTACGAAAGCGACTGCCGTCTGACCTTCCAACCCGTAGGGTAAACTAGACCTTATTGGAATTAGTCCGGTTTCCTCACGATGTTTTCCAAGCGCCTGGCAAATATCAAATGACATTTCGCACATAAATTCCGAAAAACTCATTGGTGCGAGCCGGGGTTCGAACCTGCGACCTCCGGAACGAAAGTCGCACGTACTTACCGCTAGGCTACCAGCGCTATAAAGGTACCAGCGGAGGGTGGCAGCGAGGAGCCGGGGAGAGCCGCCGGACCCCGAGGAAGAGGAAAGAGCGGCGCGGGCAGCTGAGGAGCACCTGCGCCAACAATGGAGGGACGCCCTGGAGGATGGCCTCTATGGAACGCGAACCATAGGAGCCATCCTTCCTGTCATGGAGGACTGGCTACGAAGAAGGAGGGGGGTCCTCACGTACCGGTTGACTCAGGTGGTGACCGGGCACGGGTGCTTTGGACACTACCTGCACCGGATAGGGAGAGAGCCGAGCACCCAGTGCCTGGACTGCGGTGTGGAGGACGATACGGCCCAGCACACCCTTGAGGAGTGTAGTCGCTGGGCCGTGGAAAGGGCTGCGCTGGTCGCAGCCACAGGACTGGTGGACCTCTCGCTGCACAGCGTCATAGGGGCGATGCTGAGCAGCGAGAGAAGATGGGATGCGGTGGCCTCCTTCTGTGAAGACGTCATGTCACAGAAGGAGGCGGCGGAGAGAGAGCGCGAAGCTGCGGCTGACGCGCTGCCTCTCCGTCGAAGACGGCAGGGTCGAAGGCGACGAGCATTCTTGCGCCACGACCCTTAGTGGGGCTAGCGGGTACGGGACCCGCATTGCACCGGCCCCACTAACCTCGTCGAGGGAGGGATCAAGCGTTTCTGATCCCTCTCTCCCTAACCTGTGCGGATGCCCTGTGACAATTCGGGGCTGCCGGAGGGCGCCATGGTGGACAGAGGAGACCCGATGATCCCATGACGCCCTCGCGAACGGCACAGAGGGCGAAACGCCGGAGTGGGGTTTAGTGGGTAAACCTCTTCCCTCCCTCTCGACAAGAGAGGGGGCCGAAGGAGGGAGTCCCACACACCCCCCCTTCAAGGCCTTCCCGCGGCTGGGGGGACGGTGCGTAACGCATTCCCCACTCCGACAAAAAAAAAAAAAAAAAAAAAAAAAAAAAAAAAAAAAAAAAGGCTACCAGCGCTATATACATTACTCCTTGTACAGTCGACTTCATAAATATGTGTACATTTCTTCACCTTAGCTCGTAGAAATTAGGTGAAAAAATGTACACATATTTATGAACTCGACTGTACCTACTTATTATATTTAGGTATATATGTACTCGTACATATAGTTACGAGTAATGTTATCTGTTATCAGGCAACGCAGTAACGCTAAAATGTACATTGAAACATATTGTAAAAGAAAGAAAAAATGAATACCTACCCAATTTTTTGATTTTTTTAAACATTATCTTAAAACACTTTTTTCGTATATCTCTCGGCGAGGGTTATGGTCATCTACAATTTTAATTTTAAATTAATTAAAAGAAAATTAATGGGCCAAAAACAAGTTTTTGGATCTCAAATTGTTCAACTTTGATGTCAATTATCACAGAAAAAATTCGTAGTAATAAATAGGATCTTATTTTGCTTTAAGACGATGCTGTTAATTAAAGGCTTCAGAAATCATAATACCGATGGATTCCAATCAAATGTCATTGGCGTAGGGAATCCCCTTAAGGAATAGCTTTTGGTCATTGTATTATGGTCTCAATATCCTAGATTTAACCTCTTGGGGCTCGATGTTTTAATTCTAGTACAAAATAGGTACCTCCTATGAAATTTGGATCTCATAAAAATAATAGAGTTACTTGTTGTTTCGTTCGATTTTCAAATAATAGATTCAACCTTCTTTCTAATAGGTAGATTATGGACAGGTAAACAGATGACACGAGCGATCGCGTCATTATTCGGTCGTTTATTGAAGAGGAAATAAGTTTTTTTTGCAAAAAATTCATTTTCGGTACTTACAAGCTTTTATTGCCGACTGTTCCTTTCTTTTAACAGTCATCTACTGCTCTCCGAGACGTTTCTAAAAAGTTAAAAACCCCTTTCTCGATGTGGATACGACGTTTCATAACAGAGTTCCTATGAACATCTTTCGGCTTCATCATCAGATTAGCTCCAGGATACCATAATATTGCATTGTCACGTGATTTACATACAGGATGTAACATTAATGCTGGTGATCCATTTAAGAGCATAACCGGTATCGAATAGCGGTTACGAATACCACTTCCTTTTTTTAAAATAAACACCATGAAAATTAAAGGTACTATAGAAGGTATTTAATGTATAAGCCGTAGGATTTATCTTCGGCAATTATGTTACATAGTGTATAATTATTATGTGTGCAAAATTTCAGCTCAATCAGAAACCGGGAAGTGGGTCAAATTTAGATTCTACGTTTTGACCCAATCTATCATACTAACAAGGCAAGTTGAATAAAAACTTGTAATAAAAAGGCCATTTTTATTTCTACCACATCGATAAAATGCAGGTCATAGCCCATAGGGCCAAAACAAAACTTTAGCTGGCACACGTTGTACTTAGGTTTCTAATAGTACATTGTGCAATTGTGCAACAAGGGAGGTAAGGGGGTCATTAAATACGAGTGTCCTGATATATTCACGACAGCCGCAGGCTGGAGTGAATATAGACACGAGTATTTAATATCCTTACCTCCTGAGTTACACACAATGTTTTTCATCACATTTGAGAGAAAAATACAAAAAAGTCATAAGGCAAAACCTTCAACGCAACGACGGCGCAAAGACCAGTAGTGTATCTTCATCTATATCAGATTATTCACATTAAATTCCATTGTTTTTGATAACAAATACTTTTTGAACGAAAACAAACACGAAAATCCTGCATATAAATTAAATGCAATGTTCAAAAAAGCATATAAATCATATAATTGAACTAAATTTTTACTTATTTTTCACTAGCTTTTGCCCGCGGCTTCGCTCGCGTTAGAAAGAGACAAAAAGTAGCCTATGTCACTCTCCATTCCTTCAAGTATCTCCACTTAAAAAATCACGACTGTTTGTCCCTCCGTTTTGCCGTGAAAGACGGACAAACAAACAGACACACACACTTTCCCATTTATAATATTAGTATTAGCCTAGGAACCATCCGGTCTTGCTACTACTGGGAAAATAACTTAATTCTATAACAGTACTTTTTATGTCACCAAAAATTAAGTTTGGTAATTTGAAATAGTTTTTTTAGTTAAGCCACCAAAATTTGTGACAAAAAACGTATAATAGAATAAAAAAAATATTATTTTAATTCACTAAAAATCAGGCGAAAATGGAATCAGGACTTTTGTTTTAAATTCGACTACTTTAATTTATGACCTTTATAACACATTAAGAAACCACCTATTTTTGTGAATGATACTTCGTAGTAACAAGAAGCGGAGTAATTAAATTAGTTATGACACAAGCAATAGTAGGACAAGTGAAGTTATGGTTGTTTTGTACATACATTATGTGTTGAAACACTATTTCTACTGAAACCACCCTAAAAACAAAACGGAAGTTTAATATTTTACTAGCTCGGAAGAACATTCACGGCAAAAATTATATCAGCAAAAAAATTGGAACAGACTTTTCGTTAAGATCATAATAAAGAAGTATAAAAAATAAGCCACCTTTAAATGCACGCAAGAAGCGCTAAAACCTGTACTGAAAGAAGTATTTTCATATTTTTCATTTACCTACAAACTCTACTATTGACGATGTCATTTTCTGCATAATTTCAAAAGTTAGTTATTCATTCGTATTTTCATTACATCGCGGTATAATAATACATTTCGCCACCATTATTATCGCTTAAATAGCTCAGTTATAGTAGCGTAAGACGATGGGCGCGTTCCTGACCTGACGTCGTGGGTTCGATCCTCGGCAGCGGAAATCTTTTTTTCTTGTTATTATTTTTTAATCTTTTATACCCTTTTCAACCCTCTCTTTTTAAATATTGATTTTTTTAGTATTAGATTTACAGGCCATTTCATTGAAATTTTTTTAGACACATGTAATGCAATAAGTTTAAAAATTGTCTTTTAGTATTAGTATTGATTGAAGGTAACCTAAGGTTCAACATCGTTCCTACTAACCGCAATACTCTGTCTTAGCTAACCATCGCTAGACGATATGCCCTTGTAATAAGGATTACAAATGTACAGTGACAGTTGTCCGGTATGACTCATAGATTTATATATTATTCAGCTAGATTGAGTTGTTAGGCCAAAAAGTGTGTCCACATGAGAGGGTAAAGTTGGGGCTGGTCTCCCTCTCGCACTTATTGCCACTGTCAAAATTATTTGAATGACGTCATCACTGTCATTATTTGGGGATACCAGTCAATATTCAAAGTTACTACCAAATCTACTAATACCGAATTAAAGGTTTTTTTTAATTGCGCAAATCTTTGGTTTTACGGCTTCATAATAATGACTTACCAATTCGTTACAAGGTGTTAATATCCTTGCCTCGATATAATACAAAAATCATTTAAGAAGTTTATAAACTTATCATACAGGTAAAAATACTAATACTATAGTAATCTCTTTAACACTGGTCACACGTGCGAGAGGGACACCAGCCCCAACTGTGGCCACCAGCCCCTCTCATGTGGACACACTTTTACTAGTCTAATAAGAACGCCTTTCTGCACCGGTGATAAAGTTCAATTTAGTATGGCAAAAAAAGTGTGAGCTCAGTCCCTATTGAAAGTCCATGGTATGACTCAATGAAAAATTGGCTAAATAGTAATCGGAAAACAAGCAAAAAGGGTAGAATATATTTCTATAAGTTATTTCATTGGATTACATTACAAAATGAATGTTACGAAATAATACCTACTCGTTGTATTTGTATAGATTTAAATAAATAATTTTATTAGTTCAAATGAATGACCGTCAAGGAACAAAAACTATTGAGTCGCTATTAGACCGTTTTCACATTATCCGATCCGATAACGGATGTCGGAAGGATATCAATAGAAGAATCGAAGATTCCGCCTGTAATGTATGGGATATCGGTCCGACATCCGATATCGGATCGGATAATGGGAAAACGCACTTAGGTCTACATTTTACACTTTTTAAAACCAAGATTAATTAGAGTCAGTTGTATGGTCGGTATGTAGTGTAAATAAAAAGTCGAAAAGTCTATTTGCTAAAATACTATTTGTAAAAATACTATATTGTAAAAGTACTAAACTAAAAAAAAACTATTTGCTATGTATTTTATATTTCAATAGGCAGGCTTTTGTACCCATATTACAGTACTTTCAATATGTGCTATCCTATAATTAAATTCGAACACTCGCGTAGACACTTCTAATATTATTTGAATGGCATTACCAACATTAAATCTCCTTTTGAAAATAAATTTTAAAGAATATCCTATTATCAGATCAGAGCCACTAATATTTAATTTAAAACAAATGCCTATAATAAATAAATCCGATTAACCTTTGAGTTGTCTGCTGTCGAATTTAATTATTTTCATAGAAAATATTTTAATTTGTATCCTTCCAGCTCGAGATTCTTGGAAGCCCTGTAAATTTTTCTTTGTGACAACAAGATATGACATTTATTTCAGGAAATTTACACATACATACATTACATACATTTATTGTAATAAACGGAGTACAAGTGACCAAGATAAAGATGATACAGTAGGGTATTCTTAAAGTTTATGTAATGAAGAAGTAAAATTGCGGCCTTTTTTAGGTACATATTTCTATTTATGGAATAAATTGGAAATATCTAATATATACCTACATACTTATTATATATTGGTAGCGGCTCCATTCGTTCAATATTCGTTCGCAATTCATTTTGACATATAAGTCATTTGAGCATATTATGACAAAAGGTATTTTGATAAAAAGTTTTTAGTGTGTCGCAGTTCCATTTGCAATTTTGATACTTAGGTCTTTATACACTAAGTTGGTTATGGCATGAACGATTTTTTTCCTAAGCAGATAAGAAGTTAAGGTTATTAGCATCAACAAGAATGTTCTAAATGCAATTTAAACCCAGATTTTTAAAACATTTTTGTTATGAATTGTGCGTCCTTGTATTTAATGTCATTGCAGCAGCTTGTACTCATCAACTTATAATATAAATAAAAAAATGAATTAAAAAAGCTGTAATATCTACGTATGCGACACTGAGATTTGAACCCGTGACCTGTGGCTTGTAAGTCTAACGATAATCGCCGGGGCTATACCTGGCCGTGACATATGGGTCGAAATTAGACTTTGCATAGCTTTCGCGTGTTTGTAACAAGCGTTGCTTCAACGATTCTGAAGAATGGAAGAATACATTTCACAAGATGACGGAGATCTGTCAAATGGTAGAAGAGAAAAACGTGAGATAGATGTATGTACTGACAAGTATATACTGTTTTCGAAGACTGTCAAATCGGATGCCTAAAATAAATATGTAATTTTTTTAATTACTTTGGACTTTATTATCGGTGGGAAACGTCTGTTTTTAATTTACCTAAAATATTACTTATGTAGAAATAGGCATGTAATGAGGAGGAACACTCAAAGGATATGACAGATGGCGCCACCCTATTAGTCCGTGAGACGTGAGAGCGAGAAGCTGATAATTATGTTTTTTCTCTCTCTCACATATGAATGACAGTGACATGCCTAGACTCTTGCATAGGCGCCGCCTGGCGGGGTAAAATGTCAGTGTGCCTCCTCATTTACGTTATTGTGTATAGTAATAGAAGAACAGAATAAAAAGCATGCGACACGGCTCATCACCTACTCTCGGCCCAGCTCCACTGGCGTGGTGGTTTGCCATATGGATTCCTAAATGTAAGACACTAAGGTCCAAACCAAACCACGCAAAAAATGTAAATATATTATTAAATTAAAGTATTAAATAAAGATGAAACTTATTGGGTGGATTATCATGCTGTTAATATTGTTAAATAGGGACAATAAAAGTCAACCTCGTACTATTATCTGTTCCTAATTTGCCCGGTCAAATATTTAGATTTTTTTATTTCCATATAAATATATTGGTGGTTTTTATATGCTAAATATCTGAAATATTATGTGCTATTCATTTCTGCTTAAAAATATCTGTTGTTATATTTGCTCTAGAGAACGTTAGAAAAAATTCAAAAATTCTATATCATTAAAAAAAGTCTTATTTCCCGTCATATATTTAAGTGGCTTCGGGTTGTAAACCTTAAAACTGATTTTTTTTTACATGTGTCCACCATTAAATTACTGTGAGGTATTTTGCTGAAAGAAAACGCTTATTTTTTGGGCGTAGTTTTTTTTAATATCTTCCATTCCAAACTATTGGTGGATTCGAAAATATAGGTTTTTTAAATTGCGATTAAACGCTGTATATGAAAAAAAACTACTGTTGTAGAATTATTTTCAAAAATATCGCACCGTTCTTAGGCTATATGGATTCATTCATTAATTTTGATCTGTTGTACTCTCCGTTGCTAGGCAACGGTGGGCGCCTCGCGCTGGCACGCGGTCAA
The DNA here is from genome assembly GCF_023078275.1 of Leguminivora glycinivorella. Taxonomy (NCBI): domain Eukaryota; kingdom Metazoa; phylum Arthropoda; class Insecta; order Lepidoptera; family Tortricidae; genus Leguminivora; species Leguminivora glycinivorella. The sequence goes on from NC_062971.1 coordinate 28,079,882, forward strand.
GCGCGAGTCGAGAACATATTGTCAGATTGTAAATTATAACGATTTATCTGAGTTTTTACGAAATAAATGCAAAACACACTGAAATAATTCTAAAACATAAATAAATTTTTCATACCGTATAATATCTTTTGTAGCTTAATAGTCAAATTTTGGTTGTGCAACAAAAATCCTTGGCTGATTGAAACATCCTTTGCCTGAAGTCTGCCTATTGTACGGATTGTATTAATTTTTAAAACTTAATCCATTATTCCCTTGGGAATAAAATAGTACATTATGCTTCAGTACACGTAGACGCAATGAGACCTTTAAACAGCAAATGTGATGAAAAATACCTTTTTGCCGGGGACCGAGAAGTTTGGGGTGGTTTAAGAAGTATTTTGCTCCGAGGTTGGAAAATGTTGTTGACTTAAGTTTGTATACATTGTCGTATTATAGTATTAACAGTAAAACGCACTGAGTCTTGAATTATTAATTTATTTCCACGTAAAATGTATGACAGCACTTAGACCGACGCTGCTACTATGGAGATTAGAAATATAAGGAGCGAAAGCTTTAAGTATCAGAAGTGCACTTATAAAAGAGAAGATAGGTGGCGCTGCAATAGCAGGGTGATAAGGGTTTGACAATCTCTTAGCCTTCTCGGTAGTGACCCCGCCTACGGAGCAAGAGGTCCCGGGTTCAAATCCTGATGAGATCTTTTTTATTATTTTCTACTAATATATTTCTTGATTTATTTTTTATTTTTTTAATGTCCAAAAATATTTTGTTTTGTTACTACTGCTAACATGGGGCAAACAATGTAAAAGGGCTTAAATTAACATTTGTCTGAATAAAACAATAAATAAACACAAATAAAAATACACAAAAAAAAATTAATTTATAAAAAAAAAAAGCAAAAAGATCGCTGTCAGAATCGAACCCGAGAACATCTGCGTACGAAGCCAGCGCACTACCACGGGGCTACGTCTTGCCTTGCTCAGTTTGACGAAATCAGCCTAGAGAAAAGAACGTATAATGTCATGTCACATCGCTGATCATTGAGCGAGACATGCGCTCCAAGCGGAGAGATTTGTAACTGCAATTACAAGGCCTTGCCGGTCATTTTTGCGACTTTTCTACTTCGACAGATGTTCCTCCTTATACTTCTATTCTCCCTGGCTGCTACGATCCGGGGCGGTAGCCATCTTGTCTTCTCGTCCACCCACTGCCGAGCTGTCAGCTCGGGGACGTTCCGAACTACGCTAACAATACGTAGGTTATTAGTATTTTATGAGGATAATTTATCAAAATACTCTAAGATTAACATTATATTTTACATATGACACAAAAATGACATTCGTTGTAGGTAAGGAGAAAGCGAATAGCGCCTCAAAACTGGCTAGAACTCAAAACAACATACGGCATACCTAATACCTACCTATAGGCTACTAGACTCGTATCGAATTTAGCACATCAAGTTATTGTTTTCTGTAGTATTTGACTTAAGAAATCAATATTTATAGCTTGCGGGCATTAAAAGTGCGTGATGACTGCGTATTTTTAATTAAACATGTGTGTATGTTTTTTTTAAATTATGGACTCCGAAAACGGTGTTGGCCAATGGAGTGACGTCACATAATTCAGATCAACTATGGAAATTAGAGGTAGTAATCTGATCTCAATAGAAGCAACCTCTATTGTATTAAAATTCATAGTCGTTGACGGGTGTGACAATGTGAAATATTTTTTCTAAATATACTGACGTCATGTCATAGATATTCTATAGATTAATATGGCTGATGTTGTTTTTGCCTGATCTAGGAAGGAAATACATTATCATAAAACTCGATGTTTTATGATAATGTATTTCCTAAATTTTATTTCTCAAGACGATACAGGAGGGGTCAATTCTCCATACAAACGCTCTCGACTATTTCCTCCGTGGTCCGTGGTTTATGAAAATAGAGCAATGATTTTTTGAACGCAGATTATTATTCCTCTTTATTCATTTTAATTCTTAGGCTAGGTTTTATAATATGATTATAAAAGTAAAATACAAAACCACATACAAAACAATACAAAATATATAAACATATTATAAAAAACCTAACCTAGGGTGCCGCCAACAGCGGGGCAGGGCCCAAGCTGCCGGTGGTTAGGGCTGCAGAGAGAGGAACCGTCGGACTATCCGCGCCGTGTCCAAGATCACCGCCTTCTGCATCTGACCCTTGATCCAACCACCTAGCGAGAGTCTCTCGAGATGTTGGTCGAGACTCTTCGCTATGAGACCGTTCGCTGAAACGACTATCGGGACAATGATTGTCAAATCAACATCCCACATGGCGGTTATCTCGTAAGCCAAGTCTAGGTACTTACTGGACTTGTCCTTCTCGGCTTTCACGAGTTCTCATCATGGGGGATGGTGATGTCGACGAGCACGGCCCGGCGTTGCGATCGATCTATTATGACAATGTCAGGCTTATTGGCTACAATAGTCCTGTCAGTGATAATAGATCGATCCCAATAGAGCGTGGCACGACCATTTTCGAGAACTGGCGCAGGTATGTACTTGTAGTACGGTACTTATTATTATTTTTATCTGTGTCGGACCGTTTTGATTAGTTTAATATTCTTATTTTTAAAGACGCTAGAGCCCATCAAAAAATTTCAAAAACGGCGTTTTTGACTATGGCGTAAAAAAGGCGTGCCTTCTTCAAATTTTCAGCGCATTGCAGAATACATACTGCCATTGGTTTCCTCATAGTTAACAAATTAAAACGAGGTGTTTTTTCTCCAGTCATGGACGTCAGTTCTCCAGTAATGGATCCCCCATTATGTACAGTGAAATCAGTTTAAAATTTTACTTATTAAGCCAACTGATACACAATGAGTCAGTTTTCATATACCCCAAATAAAATTAGTTTGCGTTATTTTAACATAGGATTGTTTCTTGTAAATTTTGGTTTCGTAAATTGTGCCTTTGTCCATAATAGGAGGTATGCAGTTTTCCGGTTCCAGTTGTGGACACTAGCAAAATAACACTAACTAGTATGTTTTATACTTTATCTCATGGTTAATGCATTAAGTAAAACTCATTCAAGTTTAGATCGAGTATTATTTATTTATTATTTTATACGTGAACTCAACTCTCCTCACAGTACTAAGAATTCGTCCTGATATTTTTAGTATATTGATGACATTTCTCTTGCCACCGAATAGTTCAGAAATAATTTTTAAGAAAAAAAAAACCGTCGCCTTTCGGGTTCTGGTGAAAGCTACTTGCGAATGTTGGATTATGTAGAAATGTGTAAGTATTTTTTAAAACTGCTTTTAATGCTTTAATTATTAGATGGAAACACAAATGAATATACGTATAACGTTAAGGTTTGAGGAGTTTCCTCAATTCCTCATGAATCCGATTATATTATAAGAAATCGAAGCTTGACAAACTTTGACTTCAAAACATATGCTTTACAAACATAACTAAATAAATGTCACTGTTCTGAACTTAAATGCATGCTTTTCTTACAAAAATACCAAAGTCACTATGAGTGTGCCGTTCAGGTTTGAGGAGTTTGGTTCTGGCCATCATCAGCAGTTCCACTGCACCAAATGTCACTGTTCTGGACGAAAGTGCATACTGTTCTTATAAAAATACCAAAGTCACTATAAGTATGCCGTTCAGATTTGAGGAGTTCGGTTCTGACCATCATCAGAAATTCCACTGCACCAAATGTCACTGTTCTGGATGAAAGTGCATGCTGTTCTTATAAAAATGGCAAAGTCACTATAAGCGTGCCGTTCAGATTTGAGGAGTTTGGTTCTGGCCATCATCAGCAGTTCCACTGCACCAAATGTCACTGTTCTGAACGAAAGTGCATGATGTTCTTATAAAAATACCAAAGTCACTATAAGCGTGCCGTTCAGATTTGAGGAGTTCGGTTCTGACCATCATCAGAAATTCCACTGCACCAAATGTCACTGTTCTGGACGAAAGTGCATGCTGTTCTTATAAAAATGGCAAAGTCACTATAAGCGTGCCGTTCAGATTTGAGGAGTTTGGTTCTGGCCATCATCAGCAGTTCCACTGCACCAAATGTCACTGTTCTGGACGAAAGTGCATGCTGTTCTTATAAAAATACCAAAGTCACTATAAGCGTGCCGTTCATATTTGAGGAGTTCGGTTCTGACCATCATCAGAAATTCCACTGCACCAAATGTCACTGTTCTGTACGAAAGTGCATGCTGTTCGTATAAAAATACCCAAGTCACTATAAGCGTGCCGTTCAGATTTGAAGAGTTCCGTTCTGGCCATCATCAGCAGTTCCACTGCACCAAATGTCACTGTTCCGTACCTAAATGCATGCTGTTCCTTTATTAACACAAAAATCACCATATGTATGCCTTTCAGATTTGAGGAGTTCCCTCGATTTCTCCGGGATCCCATCATCAGAACTGGGTTCTGAGAAAAATGGGACCAATCTGTATGTATATACATTCAATCAAAAAAAAAAAATTCAAAATCGGTCCAGGAACGACGGAGATATCGAGGAACAAACATAAAAAATAAAAAAAATAAAAAACATACAGACGACTTGATAACCGTAACGTCCTTCTTGAGATAATGAGGCGACGGTTAATAACCGAATTAAATGAAACTTCAAGATTAAGCAGCTCTATGAGCCTTGTTTATGGTCCAATGCCGTCAGTTTGTAGAAACTAATTTTAGATACTTATTAATAATAAATGATAATAATAATAAATGACCGGGCTCGAAAGATCCAAGAGTTTAAAGACGGAGAAATAAATAATAAATATTATAGGACATTCTTACACAGATTGACTGAGGCCCACGGTAAGCTCAAGAAGGCTTGTGTTGTGGGTACTCAGACAACGATATCCATACTAATATTATAAATGGGAAAGTGTGTGTGTCTGTTTGTTTGTCTGTCTTTCACGGCAAAACGGAGCGACGAATTGACGTGATTTTTAGGTGGATCTATAGTTGAAGGGATGGAGAGTGACATAGGCTACTTTTTGTCTCTTTCTAACGCGAGTGAAGCCGCGGGCAAAAGCTAGTATATAATATATAAATACTTATATACATAGAAAACATCCATGACTCAGGAACAAATATCTGTTCTCATCACACAAATAAATGCCCTTACCGGGATTCGAACCCGGGACCGCGGCGCAGCAGGCAGGATTATTTTTAAGGATTTGTGTATTTTTTGTCCATAATAGCATCACCGTCCATTATAGGGTTTGTTATAAGTGCCTATTTACTTTCACAAAGTTGACAGTGATATATGTACAAGTTAAAAAAAATACTCGTACATAACACAGGTACTCTTACCACGTCAGTAAAAAGAAAATGTAATACCTACACATAATTTAAAAAAGTTTCAAATGAGACAGAGTGAAAAGTAAATTTATCAAGTGTAAATCAAGTAGGGTATTGTAACGTGACTTATATGAAAGGACCTTAGTTACACATTTTTAGTACATATTTAGGTACGTGTGAGAAAATAGTATTTACTTTTCAAGTTTGCCACGCAGAAACGTAAAATTATTATACATACAGGTTCTTACTAATTTAATATTAATTAAAATAGTCTTAAATTAATTAGAATAGGTTCCTTTGTTTGCATTGTTTCAAACCTAAGCAGCACCTGGTTTCCACGGGACAGATATTTCATTTCATTTGTTTCCTAAAATTAACTTCTTCATGGATACAGTATACGGAACACAAGTGTAATTTTAATTAAATCAACAAAATATTTCATGAGTTTAATGAATGACCATTGACCATGATTTTGCACCGCCTACAACTTTTCTCCTTGGTCCAAAGGTTGACTGGTAGATAATTCTTTATCGCATTAAGTTCACCTTTTGTGTCTTGTGTTAGTTTTGTGTAGTGTTGTGATGAGAATCATCACCCCTTTTTCTTCCATGGGTGTCGTGGAAGGCGACTGTGCAATTTATTTTATCACAATATCGCTAACTTTTAAAGATAAAGATAAAAAAAGATAAAAATCATTTATTGTATAAACCATTCTACATATGGCGCCTTAACCTACGTTACAAGACAACCTACTCTCTAAACATTTAAGGTACTAGATACTGATTACACCTAAAACCAGTTACACAAAGATAAACGCAAAAATAGATTGTGCATCAGTAGAACAATAAATAAACTTTTTAACAAAAAATAAAACCGCCTTCAAAAATAAGCGCGTTACAAAACACGGAGAAACTAAAAAGCCAAAAATAATAAACCTTTCAATTCAGATTTCTTATCGTATTGCAATAAGCTAAACATCCAAATTATAAACAAATCAATTATTTTTGTAGTCGGTACCAGACCTGTTCGTCGCCTTGCTATTGCCTGTTTGCCCCACCCAACCATACACAGGCTGGTACCGACTCCAAAAATAATTGATTTGTTTATAATTTGGATGTTTAGCTTATTGCAATACGATAAGAAATCTGAATTGAAAGGTTTATTATTTTTGGCTTTTTAGTTTCTCCGTGTTTTGTAACGCGCTTATTTTTGAAGGCGGTTTTATTTTTTGTTAAAAAGTTTATTTATTTGTTGATTTTTAGTGGTTCCTAGTGATATTATATGTATCAGTCCGAATACATGTACAGTAGTGAAAGAATTATCCTTTAACTCCTAACCATTGAGGAGTTGACCTTCCATCATCAGCTCAGTTGATTTTTAGTGGTTCCTAGTGATATTATATGTATCAGTCCGAATACATGTACAGTAGTGAAAGAATTATCCTTTAACTCCTAACCATTGAGGAGTTGACCTTCCATCATCAGCTCAGCCACATAAAATTATTACCATCAGACGTAAATACTGGTGTACCTTTGAAAAATAGACTAAAAACATTACATGTGCCTATAACATTTGAAGAGTTCCCTCGATTTCTCCAGGATCCCATCATCAGACCCTGACTTGGTGCCAATGGGACCATCTCGGGGTTATACCGGTTCGATCAAAAAAAAAATTTTGAAAATCGGTCCACGATTCTCGGAGATATCGAGTAACATACATACAAAAAAAAAAAACATTCAGTCGAATTGAGAACCTCCTCCTTTTTTGAAGTCGGTTAAAAAAAATAAACAGGGATTGTGAAAGAAACATTGGCGCCTGTGTAGTGGCAACAAAAGGACAGCCGCTTAAATGCTACTTAGTAACCTACCTATTAATTAAGTGCTACTAGAAGTTGAGCAATTTTTTGTGTTCTGCCTACCCCTTTTAGGAATAGAGACGTGATATATATATGTATTATAAATAACTTAATTTCCTTTTCACGGTCAGTATTAAGCCTAATCATAATCACGGAAATTTACATTCATATTCATTCATAATATGAAGAAAATTAATAGCGCTTCCAAATGGTTTCATAATAGGACCAAAAATCTCATGGTAGAGGTTCTAAGGTCTTATGTGGGTTTCTTAAATCAAATCAAATTATTTTAATTTGAAAATATTTTAATTTGTATTTTAATTAGTAACACTACTATTATACTATAAACATTAACCCCCTTATTCATAAACGTACACTAAAGTTATCAAACCGATAAAGTTCGTTTGTCCCTTTCCGACGTATCGGTGTGATAGAAAGGGACAAACGAACTTTATCGGCATCATAACTTTAGTGTACGTTTATGAATATGGGGGTAAATAAATGTCATATACAAAGAAAAAGTGAACTGAAAAAGAGTGACTGAGTGAGTGAGTGAGTGAGTGAAAAGCTCGGAAAACTTGGAGGCCTTGGTCACTTTTTCTTTGTATATGACATTTATTTTATGTTTATGTGGGTTTTCCGCAAAACAACGTTGAAATAATGATTCTCGAACCTTCTCGTATTCTACTGAAAATCAACTAATCCTAACCCTTAAAACAGAGCTCCCAAAATATCCGCGTCGCGTTTTTATTCAGAATTTTGTTTTCACTTATATGTACGTGAAATAGTGGAGTAGGTATCCACTATTTCACGCACATTTTTCCATTAATCTTTGGAACATGGAAAAGTACACACCTCTGGCAGACTTGAACCTGTGACATTTTGGACCGGTATTTTTTTATAGTAGGTACCGGCAAAATTATGTCTTGCTCTATCCTGACCGAATGCTCGGGCAGGTATCTACTGAACAGTTACAGCAGACAATTTTGGTAATACTTACATTGTGTATGTTCCGGCTTGTCTACACTGTGAAAAAAATACACCTCACACTGTTTGAGATTATTGGTAATATCATAATATCATTCTGATCCTATCATTATCATTCTGATTATATTAACTTCAGTACCCAAACGTTGTCAGGAAGAGATCGCTCTTAAGCGATAAGACCGCCTGTTGTTACCTCTGTTTAATTTGTTTTTGTTTCTTGTGCATTACTTGTAAACTATGTGAGGTGTGAGGTTGTATTATATTTTCACCTCAAATCGGTCACATAATTTATGAATGAGCCTTAGCATTCTTATTATTTATTAGCAGAGATCGGACGGATTTGCGATATTCTTAGTGATTTACGTCATTTTAATCACTTTTAGTATGAGATGACGCACAAAAATCCGATCTCTGTTTATTAGTGATACATCCGCGGGCGCTTGCAGATACTATGCCAGCAAATTTTTTAATCCTATTAGGATCAACTCGATTCCCCACGGGTTCCCTAAAATTCTCCAGTATTTGTAGAAGTTCATACAAAACAGATCCCGAAAACCCCTCCGGCTTATCAATGAAAATTTTCACCCCACGCCACTGTAATATCATTTTGATTTTCACCTCAAATCGGTCACATAATTTATGAATGAGCCTTAGCATTCTATCATTATTAAGTGATACATCCGCGGGCGCCTGCAGATACTATGCCAGCAAATTTTATAATCCTAATAGTTGCTAAGACGCAGAATGTGGCATTACATTCGTGCATTTCTAAAGAGTCTTCTCGTGCTTAATGCGTTTTCACATTATCCGATCGGATATTGGATGTAGGACCGATATCCCATACATTCAAGCATCCGTCTCTAATTTTTGCCATTGAAATATTTCCTACATCCGATATCGGATCGGATAATGTCAAAACGCACTAAAGGTCGGTTGCACCAAACTGTCCCTTACCGAATACGCAAAATTCTTTGTATGGGAATTTCCATAGACGTTGACGTGTCTGTTGACCGTGGTTGATGTAGTGGCCTCTGTCCCTTAATCTGCAACAAGGACGAATTTCTGTAAGAATTCCAGATAAAAGCTTCCTTATCGGACTGGAAGCGTAAGGACCCTTCCCAAATTGATGGGTAACCCATATAACCATAATCGGTCGCCGTTCCTACGCAAATCCTCCTATTTTGTGTACACACAGGTCTTCGGGTCTCAATGCTTAGTCGCAGTACGGTCGACGTTTAGTCGCGGCGACCCAAATGGGGACGATTGGTAACAGGCACAAATGGTCACAAAAGTGACAGAAGTGTGCACTACGCGTGCACACATTGTTACCGTTTGGCGACTACTTTCCCAAAATCATTCGTTCATTTCATTCTTTTCAAATGGCGACTGTCAGAGACGTCAAAGTAAAAAAGAAATAAAATCATTTGACATTAAAATGTAATGGCGTAAGAATTTGTTAAAGATAAATATTGTTTGCATTTGTAATATAATGTGGGCTAATTACCATGGCCAATTAAATTGCTCATGCTTTCATAAAATAAGTCTAAATTTATCAACGCGCCATCAATTTACCTCAGTTTAACCAGTAATAATATTATTGACTACTCGGTGTTTGCGTGTTATGTATATTGATTGGTGAAGTTTTAGTGCTCCGGTGCATATACTATACTGAAATAATAAAAATAATGCCTAGAAAACCAATAAAGTTGTTCAAATATGGATTAAGACGGTAATATTCCATGTAAAAAACAGTCGCCAAGCGGTCACCAAACGGTCGACAAACGGTCGCAAAATGGTCGCAGCGTACACGCGTGACCGAAAGCAGTGAATATTTATTGGATTTTCAAAATGGCTAATGTATTCATTTTTTCCAGGTATTCTCAAACTTTATAAACAATTAAATATGCCGTCGTACTCAGTTGTCCTCACTAAAGAAGATTAAAAAAAAATTGTAACGTGCGTACCGAGCTGCTGGGTTGTAAAGGATCGGGGATCATATTATTATGGTCTTCTATAGAGCAACTAGTATTTTGCGGCATTTCACAATTGACACTTGTTGAAGTAGTCTTCATTAATATTACTATCAACATTCATTTCAGCGATCTGTACTTCTTTTGTCAAGATTTTTGTATAGCACTTATCTATACATCTACAAATTTGTAATGTTAAAGAGACATAAATAAAACGTAGTAGAGTAAATAATGTGTTTTTTTTTGTAACCCAAACAAAATACTTGTAGATACGAGTGCGGAAAAGAGGAAAATCGATACGAGTAGCGATAAATTAATACACGATCGAAGGGAGTGTTTTAAATCGACACGAGTTGTGAATGTCCTTTTCGCACGTGTATCGTACGACGATTTTCAGTACCTAAATCTAAGCTAAGAGTTTCGACCAGACAAGAAATGAATCATTGCTTGATTTGCTCGCACTACTGCGTTAAAAAAAGCAGCATCTGTACTGAAAAAACTATCATTGCGCAACAGAAATTCTATTAATATCACAGTAAATAGGTACTCTATTTCATTTGATTCCTACTTTTATTATGTAAAGCAACACTACACTTCATTTTTATCAATAAGAATTAAAAATTATATATTTAATACATTAAGTAACTATAAAGTGCTTATCTATTTGTATTATCATTCTGCACTTTTCTTAACTTTCCCACATTTCTATAAAATGTCGAAGAGTGCTTAAATGGTCGTCGTCGTTTATTATTATTTAATTCGCTCATATTTAAATGATTCAAAGCAACCAGTCCACAACTTCACAAGACAGTTTGAGAAACCTTCGTATTTCAGATTGTCATTTGCGGATACAGTGGTTTAGGAGCAGTTCGGTAATCAGACCTACACATGTGTGTACAAATTCTGTCAATGTCACTGTCAGAAACCGTTCTGACAGTGACAATGACAGCCACAAATTCGTCCACATGTTGTTACCGTTATGTGTGCAAACGTCGACTAATAAAGTGTCGTTAAAAGTCATTCTGACAGTGACATTGACAGCCACAAATTCGTACACATTTTGTTACCGTAACGAGTGCACACGACGACTACATTTTGTTATTGTATCAATACGGTCGCATTGTTTGCACGACGTTACCACGCGTTATGTCACATTTGACAGTTAGTTACTGATTTGAAAATTTTGCGACTGAAATGGTTGTATGGGAAGTTTCCTTTGAGTTTGACCTCGGGAGCTGAGGAATTTCGCGTAGGTTCTTCCACAGCCCCCGCAGTTATTTAGGTTATTTTTATTTTAAAGTTAGCATCATTACAATGGAAAAATAGTTATTATCGATAAATCGGGAACAAATATCTATGCTGATCACACAAATAAGTAAATATCCTTACCGGGATTCGAACCGCTAATCGAATCCAGCCAGCCCGGTCAGTATAGGACATACTCTCGCGGCAATCATGTGCTAACCCTGCGTCCGGGCGGTGGACATTGACGCTAAAATGTTTTCACTGTTCGTCAGCCCCAAACACGCCTCCAGTAACTACAAACAAGATATCGATCTCCATGGAGTTCCATAGAATTTACTTGATTCACAGCACTAATGGTGCCCGACAGTGATAAATTAGATATTAAGGGCGCTTTCAGTGACCTTCAGGTCAGGCCTACAAAATTCATAAACATGCCATTAAAACTAGGCTAAGAGTTTAATATGTGTTTTACACTCTGTCACTGATCGTTTTAGTCTCCGAAGTCCTCTTGTACAATTTTTTTTACATATTTTCTTATTCCAAAATTTTTGAACTTTGAATAACGAAAGGATCGATATGTTTTTTTTGGTAAGTAAATACTTGTCAATACCCCTGATCAGCCCCGAACCGTTTTGTGGAATCACAAAGCGAGAAGCATATTCTCTGCTAACTAACCTGGAAAAAAGAAGGGCAATCGATGGGTGGAAGTTCGTGAGAGGACAAGAACACTCGAAAACCCTAATAAAACCGTTCAACAGCAGAAATGCTAAAGAGCTCCTAGGGCTCAAAAGACACAAAATCTGCGCGGTATCCAGAATATTGACTGGACACTGCAAGCTGAACAAACACATGTTTCAAATGGGGTTGAAACAAGAGGCGACATGCAGGTTCTGCCAAAATGATTAGTTGCCAAAGTGTCTACCGCTCTAAAACTACGGAACAAAAACAGACGTGTCTATAAAATAATGTATGTGCAATTATTAGAATACCTTTGGCAGCGAACTGTACCAATTTATCTTTATTCCGAATTGAGTTGTTCAGGTTGTCACATACTTTTGGGGCATTATTTCATCCGCTACTGGATGCTGACTGTATAGTCAACCAATTGGAACCCTAGGCCACCGTAGAACTATGTCACAGTGACGTTATAAATCAGATTGTAAGAAATCTCTTACTGCTTGTCATTTTGACATGGTTGTAGAGTGGTCTAGGGTTCCAATTGGTTGACTGTACATTTGTACAATCGTGGTTTCGTTCTCATTTGAACGTGTTGGATTGTGATAATAAATGTCAAATGAGAGTCAAGTTCAAGATCAAGAGTTTGCTTCGTTGTCAACATAGACGACAAATTAATTGAGATTAATTAATTAAGTGAGCGCAAAGGTTCAAGCCCGCATTAAAGTTTAAATTTAATGCCCTAGCTTAATTTTTACTCTTAGGGCCGGTTTGGAATAAGTAAATATAAATATAAATATTAAAGGACATTCTTACACAGATTGACTGAGCCCCACGGTAAGCTCAAGAAGGCTTGTGTTGTGGGTACTCACACAACGATATATATAATATACAAATACTTATACACATAGAAAACATCCATGACCCAGGAACAAATATCTGTGCTCATCACACAAATAAATTCCCTTTCCGGGATTCGAACCCGGGACCGCGGCGTAGCAGGCAGGGTCACTACCGACTGCGCCCAGACCGGTCGTCAGTATAAGTGACTCATCTCTTCCCTTTAGTAGATATACTGTATTTGACCATGTAACTTTCGAAATTTTGGTTTGTTGGTAGGGTGCATCGGGAATCGGGATGATTTCGAAGTACAGTCACCGGCATAAATAAGTGACGATTTCTGTACCTTGTCACATAACATCTTGTTTGAAATGTCATACGAAGTTGTCAAATGATTAAATGCGACAAGGTACAGAAATCATCACTTATTTATGCCGGTGACTGTACAGAAATGCTCGGGTAATTTCGAAAGGGGAATCTTGATATGATGGAAATAATGGTGATTTTTATGTGACTTTCGGAATTAGACGACTTTCAAAATTACCCAAATGCACCCTATAAAACTATTATAGCCAAGAGAAATCTTGAAGTTTACATTTTTCGGCCATTTTTCTGCTATAAGGTTTTTTTAAATGGCCGACGGGCCGAACTAGGTAGGTAATGTCCACTATGTCCAGGGTGGCTAGCCGAATGGCACAATCGCTCACGAAACGCTCACGAAACGAAGCGCTAGTAGATATCTATCTCTATCGCGCTTGCGTATTGGCGCGACAGAGCCAGCGGCGTATCGCTTTCGTCTGGCGTCGGAGAAATGCCATTCGGCTACGGGGCCAGACATTAAACGTCGATACAAACTCTACATTAAATATCCCAAAGTTTCATCCTTGAGAAAATGAAGAAAGTCTGGCGGCTCTGGGTTCTTAGTCCATATAAACGTGTTTTGAAACATCATGTCACGGCGCAGGCTCTGTGTCCAACAACATTATGCATTTCTTAAGGCTCGAGCGGCTAGATAAAAATATGTAAATGAAGTATAATGTGTAGTGTGAAGTGTGTCAAACACGTGCGGCGCGGCTGCGATGCTAGTAGAGACCGCGTGGGCCGCGCCTAGTCGCCGCCGACGGTGAAGGTGACGCATCGCCCTACATGGAACCATTTTTCCGATATGTCCTGAGACACGGTCAAGGTCATGCGTTACTGCTAAGTCTGGGAGCTTTATTAATGTCATATGTATACAAAAAATATATCACATATTTTCTTAGTAGTGTAGGTGTAAATAAAGGTTTCCTTTTAACTTGGTAATTAATTCTTCCATATTATCAGTTATTGGATTTTTATCACGAAATCGTGGTCCCTTAGGAGTCTTAATTCTAATTCTCACGTAGTCCGTTGTTTATTTTATATTATTGTAATAGTCTCATATCTTGTACTGTGCTCATCCAGTTTATAGTAGAATGTGCATAAGTAATGTATGTAACTAATACTTAGTCATACATTGAACTTTTCTCTTATCTTAAACAATATTAATTCTTAATATGTATTTAATATCGAGTATTCGACATCACCTGATACCGTGGTAAGGCAGTGGTGCTCAGCAGTAGAGAATTAAAGATGTGTCGCGCGCCGCGCCCCGCTGCCGCCGTGGTGACGCAAGTCCTCCGACATGGAGCTATTTGCCTAAGATACGTCTGGAGATATGGCCAAGGCCGTTATTCATAATATGTTGTGGAGGAGTGAACTTTTACGAATATTTACTTTTTTTAAATTCTTCTTAGTTTCTGTTAGGAATCTATGTTCTCTTTTACATTGTATGTCATTAATTTTTCTTCTTGTTTCCGATAAAAAGGTAATGTCTAATGAAACAGCGCAATCATTAACGCTTTTCAGAGCATAAAATAGGTAAGTATAATTTTTATTTTTTATTTTTTTTATTTATTGTTCAGAACACATACAGTCATATATCAAATAACATAGGTAGCAAACATGTATAAGGGATAAAAGACCTGGAGGTTCATAAATGTTTTAAAAAGTAGGGTTCAAAAACATGCAAATGCGTATTTGCGAGGAGAAAAACATATGATAAATTTACTTTAACAACAAAAGTTTAGATCTAATAAGTCCTTTTAAAGCTGGAAGTGAATGCATAAATGGATCGATGTCATAGAAATAATAGTAGCAAATTGAAAATTAAGTGGCTTATTAACTAGCAGTTCGCCGGACGGCAGCGGCCTGAAAGATATTTCGCGATGTCACTTCCTATTTCTAACTGACAGCCCCTTTAAAAATGTTCACTTCAGCTTTGAAATTTAAATTCGTATTCGGAATTACATGCGAACTAAAACTTATGTATTTTATGTAGTATAGATTAGTATGAATATCATTTATAATATATATAAAAAAAAATCTGGTTGACTATTTTTGTAAGGATAAAATGTTTGCGAAACGCACTCTTACTTAAATATGTACAAAAATAAAAAATAAATGAAGAAAACAAGGACATTTAAAAAATAATACTTATTACTTAAGAAGTGCCTAAGCCTTGGAACATGTGTCAAGCTCATATAAGTAATATACTGGGTGAGTCTTGTAACAAGTGCAAAAAGTAAATTATACTGTAGCTTTTACTCTTCAAACTGAGCAACATTTTCGTTTTATAAATAACTTTTATTATAAGTTTCAACATAATGACTAAACTGATGACAGCTTCTTGACTAGTATCTATGTACTTACAATACCTACATTGATGGTAATATTGAATCTGTATGAAAAATGGGAAATCTAAATGTCGCATAATGAGGAGGCACACTCAAAGGCTATGACAGATGGCGCCACCCTATTAATCCATACATGTGAGCGAGAAGATGATAATGATTTTTCTCTCTCTCACATATGACAGTGACATGCCAAGACACTTGCACAGGCGCCGCCTGGCGGGATAAAATGTCAGTGTGCCTCCTCATTTTTAAAAGATATTGAACAAAATTTACTTAGATACTTCATTTACGGAGTATAAGCTATGTAACTTAATTTATTTGGGCGCACCTGGTTTGTAAAGAACTCTTCCCTGTCACAATTATTTGAAAGGAACAAGGAAAATGCTGTTTTGATAATGGGATTCCATTTGCGTTTCAATATTTATTTTATTGCTTTTAGATACTTGGATTGGATCAGGAAATATCGAGTTAAGACCCCTTACTCCTTAGAGCGCTCATCAATTTCACGAAACGGCCATCGATAGATGGCGTTGGCGCTCGGTACGCGAGCACCGGCAACTCAACGCGCGTTTCAACGCAGACACGAATAATCTTGATAGTTTTGAATTAAATTGCTAATAACATAATTTTCAATTTTATATGGGGACTCTTTATTTAATTTCATATTCATGGTATGGTAGTAGTAAATAAGGTATATGAATGTAGTAAAAGTATAGTATTAGTCTACATGTACATATATATATAAATTCAGGTTTCCTAATTGATTGATTCAACAACCAACACCGCTGAGCCGAAACTACGAAAGCTAGAAAGTCGAAATTTGTATAGATTGCATTAACAAAATTTCGAAGAGATAAGAATCGATTATGAAAATTTACACCCCTAGTAGAGGGAAAAAGGGGGTGAAAGTTTGTAGCGGGATCAATTTGTTTTTTTTTTTTATTAGGAAAATTTTAGTTAGGAACTTGAAATTAGAGAATAGTTTAATAGTGATTTCTGTTTTTTAGGGTTCCGTAGTCAACTAGGAACTCTTATAGTTTCGCCATGTCTGTCTGTCCATCCGTCCGTCCGTCCGTCCGTCCGTCCGTCCGTCCGCGGATAATCTCAGTAACCGTAAGCACTAGAAAGCTGAAATTTAGTAACAATATGTATATCAATCACGTCAACAAAGTGCAAAAATGAAAAATGGAAAAAAATGTTTTATTAGTGTAAAGTGTAAAGTGGGGGCTGATTTTTTTTTTCATTCCAACCCCAACGTGTGATATATTTTTGGATAGGTATTTAAAAATGAATAAGGGTTTACTAAGATCGTTTTTTGATAATATTAATATTTTCGGAAATTATCACAGTTATACTGACTTTCATATTTTTATAAGAACAGCATGCACTTACGTCCAGAACAGTGACATTTGGTGCATTGGAACTGCTCATGATGTGTCACTTTTTAACCGTCGCCTCAAATCTGAGAGATTTGAGGCGAGGTTCTCAATTCGTCTGTATGTTAATTTATTTTTTTCATTTTTTTATGTTTGTTCCTCGATATCTCCGTTGTTACTGGACCGATTAAAAAAAAAATATTGAATGTATATGAATACAGATTGGTCCCATTTTTCTCAGAACCCAGTTCTGATGATGGGATCCTGGAGTAATCGAGGGAACTCCTCGAATCTGAAAGGCATACGTATGGTGATTTTTGTGTTTTTAAAGGAACAGCATGCATTTAGGTACGGAACAGTGACATTTGGTGCAGTGGAACTGCTGATGATGGCCAGAACGGAACTTCTCAAATCTGAACGGCACGCTTATAGTGAATTTGGTATTTTTATAAGAACAGCATGCACTTTCGTCCAGAACAGTGACATTTGGTGCAGTGGAACTGCTGATGATGGTCAGATCAGAACCGATCTTCTCAAATCTGAACGGAACACTTATAGTGACTTTGGTATTCTTATAAGAACATCATGCACTTACGTCCAGTCCAGAACAGTGATATTTGGTGCAGTGGAACTGCTGATGATGGTCAGAACACTCAGAACCAAACTCTTCAAATCTGAACGGCACGCTTATAGTGACTTTGGTATTTTTATAAGAACAGCATGCACTTACGTCCGGAACAGTGACATTTGGTGCAGTGGAACTGCTGATGATGGTCAGAACCGAACTCCTCAAATCTGAACGGCACACTCATAGTGACTTTGGTATTTTTGTAAGAAAAGCATGCATTTAAGTTCAGAACAGTGACATTTATTTAGTTATGTTTGTTAAGCATAATTATTGAGTTTTCAAGTCAAAGTTTGTCAAGCTTCGATTTCTTATAATCGGATTCATGAGGAATTGAGAAACTCTCAAACCTTAGCGTTATACGTATATTGATTTGTGTTGCCATCAAATAATTAAAGCATTAAAAGCAGTTTTAAAAAATACCTACACATTTCTACATAATCCAACATTCGCAAGTAGCTTTCACCACAACCCGAAAGGCGGCGGTTTTTTTTTTCTTAAAAAATATTAAACGTTTTTTTATGGGATAGGAGGCAAACGAGCAGATAGGCTGCCTGATGGTAAGCGATCACTGCCGCCCATGGATACCAGAAGCACCAGAAGTGTTGGAGGTGCGTTGCCGGCCTTTAAGATGGATGTACGCTCTTTTCTTGAAGGTTTGATGGTCGCATTGGTCCGGAAATACCGCTGGCGACAATTCATTCCACAGTTTAACTGTGCATGACGTGACCAAATTTGCAAAACGTTGCGTCTTAGAAACATTTTAAAGGGTGAAAATCAAAATATGTACACCGTGTCCAATAAGTTTGAATACAGCACAAATAGCCAATAAAACAAAATGAACAAATAGTTACTACATTATTATTATATTTTATGAATGGCACTCTTATTTACTACATTCACAACAAATGTTTTGGAATAACTCCAGCATTAACTTGTTTACCAGCCTCAAACGCTTCTCAAACGGATCACACGCGGCACGCACCGTTTTCTTCACATTTCATCCCAAATACTCTCAATAATCTTTTTGAAATGACCTAGGTTTATGATTTTATAAAAATTTAGTCTTCAAAGCATGTATGACCATACAAAGTAGTCTAATACGCCTAAACCTGGAGGCCTGGGTGGCCACTCATGTTTCGGATAAAAAACTGCCAAATTAGTCTGAAACTACGCTAGAATACCATTTGCCGAATGTGCTGGAGGTGCGTCTTGTTGGGACACATGATACTCATTCCCAAGCATCCTTTTTAACTTTAAGGCATTTTTTTCTCCAAAACCTTGGTTTTAAAGAAAAAAACGTTGATTTTAACGCTTTTATCTGTAAGTACTGAAGGTAGTTTACCTCGCTTACATACTGCATCCCACACCTGGGCCGATGGTGAGCTCTGGAACCTAGGCACATTTTTCTAGTTGCCCGGAACGTTATCTATCCTCGGTACCCATAATAGTTTATTTTGGACACGTGGCGTCTGTTTTATCACATACAGATTCTGCTTATAAAAATAACTCGTCACCTGCGTGCCGAGCAAGTATTTTGTTGGCACTTTACCCCTTTGTTTTTCTTAGACACTTCGGAAATTTCATGAACTTTGTGCTTGTATTTTATTAAAAGGTATATACTCTTCAGTTTAAATAAGAATTTGATGGCCTGTGATCCCTATATCTTTAGAACTGAGGTAAAATGTGAGTATTCGGACTTATTGGACACGGTGTACATGTTCGTTCTAAAAGTAGCTGATCAAGCATCGTCGGTTTGGAAAGCCTGCGGTAAAATTTTTGCTCATTACTATACATATTCGATTTAAAGGGTTTTGAGATTTAGGAAATAAAACAACGCTTCATTAGATTTAATTTAATAGCATTATGTAATTATAATCTCAATGTAAGTGCAAGCAGTCTTATTTACAATAAACTTAAAAGCGGAAACAAATATATGCAGAAAGAAAAAAGAAGCTGTCAATACTGAATCCCCTAGGGTGGCTATGTATGAATAGCACAGAAAAGTATTAAAATAAAATAAAAACCGGCCAAAAGCGTGTCGGGCCACGCTCAGTGTAGGGTTCCGTAGATTTCCGTATTTTTCTCAAAAACTAACCTATAAAGTTCAAAACAAATTTTCAAAGAAAGTCTTTGTAAAGTTCTACTTTTGTGATTTTTTTCATATTTTTAAACATATGGTTCAAAAGTTATAGCGATTATTTCCGAAAATATGAAAATTATCAAAAATCGATCTTAGTAAAACCTAATTCAATTTTAAATACCTATCTAACAAAATATCACACGTTGGGGTTGAAATGAAAAAAAATATCTGCCCCCTCTTTACATGTAGGGGTACCCTAATAAAACATTTATTATTATTAATGACCTTCCACATATTTACAATGAGCCCAAACATGATGGGGTTATGATGAGGAGAATAGCAGTTCTGTTGACCACCTCCTGACTCCATCATGAAAACTTGGACCTCGTCTAGTTCGATGGTGCTCGTCAGCCCAAATCTAATGAGCCCGAACATGATGGGATTATGATGAGGAGAATAGCAGTTCTGTTGGCCACCTCCTGACTCCATCATGAGACCCTGGACCTAATCTAGTTCTATGGTGCTCGTCAGCCCAAATCTAATGAGCCCAAACATGATGGGGTTATGATGAGGAGAATAGCAGTTCTGTTGACCACCTCCTGACTCCATCATGAGACCTTGGACCTCATCTAGTTCGATGGTGCTCGTCAGCCCAAATCTAATGAGCCCGAACATGATGGGGTTATGATGAGGAGAATAGCAGTTCTGTTGGCCACCTCCTGACCCCGTCATAAGACCTTGGACCTCATCTAGTTCGGTGGTGCTCGTCAGCCCAAATCTAATGAGCCCAAACATGATGGGGTTATGATGAGGAGAATAGCAGTTCTGTTGACCACCTCCTGACTCCATCATGAGACCCTGGACCTCATCTAGTTCGATGGTGCTCGTCAGCCCAAATCTAATGAGCCCAAACATGATGGGGTTATGATGAGGAGAATAGCAGTTCTGTTGACCACCTCCTGACTCCATCATGAGACCTTGGACCTCATCTAGTTCGATGGTGCTCGTCAGCCCAAATCTAATGAGCCCGAACATGATGGGGTTATGATGAGGAGAATAGCAGTTCTGTTGGCCACCTCCTGACCCCGTCATAAGACCTTGGACCTCATCTAGTTCGGTGGTGCTCGTCAGCCCAAATCTAATGAGCCCAAATATGATGGGGTTATGATGAGGAGAATAGCAGTTCTGTTGACCACCTCATGACTCCATCATGAGACCTTGGACCTCATCTAGTTCGATGGTGCTCGTCAGCCCAAATCTAATGAGCCCGAACATGATGGGGTTATGATGAGGAGAATAGCAGTTCTGTTGGCCACCTCCTGACCCCGTCATGAGACCTTGGACCTCATCTAGTTCGATGGTGCTCGTCAGCCCAAATCTAATGAGCCCAAACATGATGGGGTTATGATGAGGAGAATAGCAGTTCTGTTGGCCACCTCCTGACTCCATCATGAGACCTTGGACCTCATCTAGATCGATGGTGCTCATCAGCCCAAATCTAATGAGCCCAAACATGGTGGAGTTATGATAAGTAGAATAGCAGTTCTGTTGAACATCTCCTGCCTGACTCCATCATCATGAGAACCAGAACCTCATCCTGGTCCCAAAATATAATAATAATTCAAACTCTCAACAAACTTCACGTATAACTTAAAATCCAAAATCATATGAAAAGCATGTCGAATGCTAAAATTGCATAAGGTGTAAAAAGGATCAAGATTTGTTTAGTCGCAGTTTACGGCACTTCTCGGAACTATCGAGCTGCTTACGAAAGCTAGGTGCGCCGGACGATCAAACGCAGGTCCGTTGTCTTCGAGCGCTCGGCGCAGACTGAGCGGGCTCGCGTTAGCACAGTGTCTTTTATTCGAATTTTAGGTGTTTTAAAAACATATCTATCGACAGAAAGGTATGTCTTATATGTATGATTTTTTTCTTATAGGTCAATAAGAAGTTCTAGTTTAGGATAATATTATTTAAGAGTTACAAAAAATGCAGGAATCGCAGGAAAAATACATAATGTAAACCTCTTTTTATCGAAAAAATGGGGAGGATACGGAAGGTTATTTATCTACCATTTCAAGTAAATCTTAAAATGTCAAAGTATTAGCTAACTCGTACAGGATATAACAAATAGGATTGTGATCATTTATTACCCCAAATAACATTTTTAACAGCACAATCACGATTCTAAACGAGCTATCCCACTATGAAAATTGAAAACGTCTTCCGAAAAAACTGATTTTTCGGAAGTATAAAAAGACATATTTTAAAGTAGTACCAATTGACTTTCTAGCTTAAGATATGTACTTTTAGGAACATTATCATTTTTTTAATAATCATTTATAGTTTCTTTATAATTTTGAATGAAAAAGGTTGTATTTTGCAAAAAACGCTCGTCTTTAGGAATAAGGCCTCTTAAGTATGGTAATATTTCTGACGTACCTATTGTGAAAACGCCTTCAATCAGACTCAGACTCAGACTCAGACATTTATTGGTAATCAACTAGCTTTTGCCCGCGGCTTCGCTCGCGTTAAATTAGAAAATTGCGGAATACTCCATACAAACTTCCACCCCCTCATTTTAGGGAAGTAGGGGGTTAGAAAGAGACAAAAAGTAGCCTATGTCACTCTCTATCCCTTCTGCTATCTCTACTTAAAAAATCACGTCAATTTTCATCGCTCCGTTTTGCCGTGAAAGACGGACAAACAAACAGACACACGCACTTTCCCATTTATAATATTAGTTTGGATATCAGTATATTAATCTTTTTTCAGCCTTCATGCATCAAATAATATTCATCGAGTTTAATAACCAATGTTATTTTAAATATCTGAAAAGTCTTGCG
Organism: Leguminivora glycinivorella; assembly: GCF_023078275.1. Lineage (NCBI taxonomy): Eukaryota > Metazoa > Arthropoda > Insecta > Lepidoptera > Tortricidae > Leguminivora > Leguminivora glycinivorella. The sequence continues at coordinate 28,102,421 of NC_062971.1, forward strand.
GTCGAATTATGCCCGGCGAAAAATCCAAGGCCGCGGCGGCGCTATTTCTAGACAGTCTACAATTTACATGTTTTGTTACAGTGACGATAATTAGGTTAGCCAAGTGCTAGTTCTGTGGTACCTATAAATACTAAATAAAATTATAGGAACGTTATATCTTAGTAATATTTATTGAGTGAGACTGGTTTAAAAATATTAAATACATACCTAAATGTATATCAATGAAGATCCCATCGATCGATGATTTAATTTTGATCGTTGAGGTGGGTGAATGCCCCGCATATCCGAAGACGTGTCCGTGGTTAGAGTCGCGTGCCGTAGGTTGAATAGCTAGGTTTATCGCATAGTGATGTTTGTACGGCTCCGACCGACCCCATCCCATCAGTTCGACGCTGCACGGCTCGAGCAGCCGACTCAGTCCACCATAGCGCGTCGCGGGCGCTGGTTCCACCACACCACCACGCTGCATCGCCGGTGCCGAAACCCACCGCTGTGTAAACAGACCATAGTGAATGTCACACGACTCGCCTAGTGTATTCCGCCTCTAAAACATTTCGTAAGTAAACCATGAGAATTTCCTAACTCGCTTATATGTTGTGTTGTATGTTAGTGTCGTCGGCATTTCTAAATTTTGTTTATGCCGGCTCCAAGGCTAGGTAAACAACGATGGTGTCATAGGTAGGCACTTACGTCAGTACACGAATATACTCTCTATTTGATTGATATTAAGTCACAAATATTTAGTTAAAGTATCTATGCTAGTTAAACTATCTACAATTGAAACATTTTCGTTAAAATGTAAGAAGTGAGTTTTGTTTTAATTATAAGTAACGCCCGAGGCGTGTTTTATTTTAGTAGTTAGGAAACCAACCAAATTGTTCATTATGCAGCTGTCTAATAGGTAATATTTTTTGACTGTGGACCTAGAGGTACCCCATGTAACCTAGTATAATTTAAAACCACCACTGACGACTTCCTTTTCAATTCAAGCATATTGTTCAGTGGAAGTTTAAATAGACTGGATTTGTCATGGACTACCTAACCTTACAATTACTTTTTATTAATGAAATGTTCCTTTAGAGGAATATATGCAGAATGAGCATGTTTAGGAAGTGGAAGATGTAAGATGGTTTCCGGGCAAAGTCCGAAGTCATGTGACAATTAAAATTATAGATCTTCAAACGATCTCAATTAGATCAGATTGAGATCTGTTTCGTAATCAATTGGTCGCAGTGTCTTATTTTACGTCACCAGAGTGCCAGGGCCTCTACCGTGAGCTTTTTTGACGTCTTCCAATCATGAATCGAGTCTATGTTATGAACAGAGGGCGGAATTGCTCATGGCAAAAATCAAACGTCAATAGAGTTGGAACGTTAAATTTTATCGACATTTTCAGCTATCGATAAATTCAGTCACTTTTTACATTTCTTACTTTAACATTGACCTTTGATTAGGTATTCGACCATTTGATTTTGACCTTTTTGATTAGATTAAAAGTAAATTGTATGACATTTGATTACCGTTTCTGTCACTAGTCCTTTTGCAACTAATTCACGTTTGAAAAAATGGTTATTCCAAAACGAAACAGTCAACAAATGCATAAAGAAGTATCCTTGTCTTACATACGATGAAAACAACTCAATAATATACTGATAATTTCAGTTTAATCGATAGTTGATAAAATTTAACGTTCCAACCCTATTGACGTTTGATTTTTGCCATGAGCAATTCCGCCCTCTGGTTATGAATTAATATTAATATAATGTAGCTTCTTTTGGCTTTACTGCAACAAGTAGTTTGTCTCAGGAACTTATAAGGCAATATGAAAACAAGGTAAAGAAGACTCCCATTAAAAATGAGTTTGAAATATTTCCGTGTAGTAAAGATATAACTGCGAGTGTATAACGCGAGAATTCCTCAGTTTTAATAAAAACAATGTTTTAATCTAGTAATTTACGCGGATTTATCCTTAGATAATTTATATCAATAGTTTATTTGTTATACAAATACTGTGAAAAGGTAAAATCAAACAGCTAAATGTGCATGTCTTTAAAAAATGTGTACAAATCGCGAGAACTTAAAGAGCTAATATCTAGTCCGTATATAATATATGTATACCTAGTCCTTTAATCATAATATAAGTAATTTTAAGTATTTGTTTGATTAATTTAACCTTTATTGCACAAAATAAGTCCATACTAGTACTAGTAGTATTATAAATGGGAAAGTGTGTGTGTCTGTTTGTTTGTCCGTCTTTCACAGCAAAACGGAGCGACGAATTGATGTGAATTTTTAAGTGGAGATAGTTGAAGGGATGGAGAGTGACATAGGCTACTTTTTGTCTGTTTCTAACGCGAGCGAAGCCGCCGGAAAAAGCTAGTTTCAAATAATACCATCAAGTCAAACGGAGCGCGCGGTCAGTCCTAAATCGCCATAGAGTAAATAAAGCTTCGTAAAAATTTGATGATGGCGTGCCACTGACGTACTCAATTACTTTTATGACATTTATGTGGAATTTCCCCGCGTTTGGAATTCATGGCTTTCTTTCAAGGTCACCGAAAGGCAACGATTTTTCACGATGGGCATGTAAAGTGTACGGCACAAATGTCAAGTTCATCAAGACAGGCGTACCTACTTATTGCCTTTCTTGGATATGGCTAGCTCTAGCTAATAGGTTTGTGTAAGATTAGATGTGGAGCATGTCTTCGTTGAATGTTAAAGCAACTTTTCAGTCAGTATTTGGTATAAAACAGGAATAAACATTTCGCAGAATTTATGTATATCGTAGCACAGACTTACTTTCCTTCATTTTAATGCCGGTATTTCAGAATTTATTCCGAATGGAAGAATACGTATCATACGTATGCTCGAGTTCCCAGTTCACCGAAATAATTATTGTCTTCACGGAAATATCGGCGCTTCATCTTTTAAGAGATATATTCTAATAGGTTTTATCGTCAGCTGACTTTTGTATAATTATTTTAGTAATAAATCAACACTGAAGGCTAGAGTAAGTAGCGGTGCTTGCACACAATATAAAAAGGTCAAATACCGCCGGGACTGAAACTATCTTTATGCCATATTTTAACTAAATTGGTGGTTCACCCTACACCCTGGTTCCGTATATATATACATATATATATAATAATTTTTAAGAAAAAAAAACCGCCTTCCATTGGGGTTCTGGTGATAGATACTTTCAAATGTTGGATTATGTTATCAATTCGTCTGTATATTTTTTAATGTTTGTTATTCGATATCTCCGTCATTTCTGAACCAATTTTGAAATTTGGATGATTCTGAAGTACTTACAGATGAGAATGATTATCAGAACGGAACTCTAACCAGGGGCGGCTCACTCTTCATCAGCAGTTCCACTGCACCAAATGTCACTGTTCTGGACGTAAGTGCATGCTGTTCTTATAAAAATACCAAAGTCACTATAAGTGTGCCGTTCAGATTTGAGGAGTTCCGTTCTGACCATCATTAGCAGTTCCACTGCACCAAATGTCACTGTTCTGGACGTAAGTGCATGTTGTTCTTATAAAAATACCATAGTCACTATAAGTGTGCCGTTCAGATTTGAGGAGTTCCATTCTGACCATCATCAGGAGTTCCACTGCACCAAATGTCACTGTTCTGTACGTAAATGCATGCTGTTCCTTTAAAAACACAAAAATCACCATATGTATGCCTTTCAGATTTGAGGAGTTCCCTCGTTTTCTCCAGGATCCCACCACCAGAACTGGGTTCTGAGAAAAATGAGACCAATCTGTATGCATATACATTCAATAAAAAAAAAATTTTTGCAAAATCGGTCCAGTAACGACGGAGATATCGAGGAACAAACATTAAAAAAAAAATACAGACAAATTGAGAACCCCTTCCTTTGAGATTTGGAAGGCGGTTAAAAAGAGTCCATTTCACTTTGTGACGAAACATCGCTGAGGATGTCATTCTAAGATGGCTTGAGCGGTGCCCAACTGGGGAAGTACCTCCCACTTCACGGAAAACTGCTGCCATATTACATGAAAATTATTTACTTACAATACTTACATGGCACATGGCCAGTGAGATAGTCATAGTCAGTGAGCTCAACGAGAGTTCTTTCTCGTTCTTAAAACGATAATATTCGTTCGTGAAATACATTGTATATCTAGACACAAACGTTAGTTTACTCTAGGTAATTCTTCAAGATAAGTAGTTAAGCGCAGTCGGAATGGATAGGATAGCCCCCCCCCCTCTTAAAGTCCTACGTTTTCTTTTTTTTCTCCCCTAAGTATATTAAGGGTGTACATTGCGGACTGTGGAGGTTACATACAATTCAGCTCACTTATCATTTATCAAATATCGCTATGTAAAGAAACTCGCATGCGAGTTCTCAAACTGTGTCAATGGGACTTAATTGGCTGTCTAGCGATCCTTACAAAGCGTGACGTTTGGCCTATTTAAATTATTCGGTCACGAACAGTTTAGTTAATGGCAGGATTATTAAGACATTCAAACATTTCAAACTAAGTTTATTCCTATTGTAACTTGGAGCAATCGTCATGGGGATTTTGCATGTGTAAATATAATAAGGAGACAATAAAGTTGATTCATTTAAATCACACAATAAATACGTTTCTTCGGGATGTATAAGGATAAATCTGTAAAAATGGAAGGCCGAAGCGAAGGAAATGACAGATGCTCCTGGATTTTCTTTTAATTACTTAATATGTTTTTACAAATCCTTGTTCTGTTTTGATCATCACTTATTAATATTAATAAACGAGTGAGAAACGAGTCAAGCGGGATAAATTTAGACAGCGACAAAATGTACAAATTATAAACGGCTTGGTGATGTCAAAAACAAAAACATTCGACAGTATTTTCAAGGGAAGCGCAGTTAAATATTTTGTACAAATGTAGAATTGCTACAGTTATATAGATTTTAACTTTTTAAGTAGTACTATTATGCTACGGGAACCGCTTTTTCAACAAAACGGTAACAACCTAAAAACTTGTAAAGATTAGCGCTGCATAACAACAACAGCAAATTAAGTAATCTTTTCCGGCCATTAATTGACTGGTCGATAATGAATGCTAATCATACTTTAGTTTAATATAAAGTTAATATAACGATACAAATAATATAATATTAATCTAATATTTTACGACCAGTCTGGCGTAGTGGGAAGTGGCTCTGACTGAGCTCTGCAGCGATGGTCCTGATGGTTAGAATCCTGTCAATCCTGTGTGCGTAGTTCGAATGCACAAATGCTCACGATAATATCTCTTTGGTAGCTATATTTATCTCTATCGCTCTTGCGTATTGGCGCGACAGAGCCAGACTACATTTCTGCAGCGTTTCGGTGGCATTTCGCGTCGCAGAAATGCCACTCGGCTATGGGGCCTGGTATTCCTGGTATAGTAAGTATGGCTGTTTATTTGTTTTGACAGGAACATATATTTGTTTCAGATTTATGGGTGTTTTCTATGTACTCGTATGACTCGTATTTAAGTACCCACAACACAAGCTTCCCCAAACCTACAAATGTCCTATATGTATTTGTTTATACAGAGTGGGCCCTGTAACAAAGGCGAAGAATTGAACTCTAGGCTATTCTCCTTATACTGATCAACATTTGTTCGGCGACTTTTAAAAATAACTTGTATTTTGATTTTTATCACCCTTGAAAGTTTTTTCTAAGAGGTAATGTATTGCGAATTCTGTTAAGTCTAAAGTGTGACAGACAACGTCAATGACAACAATAATGGCGTACATTGAAGCTAATATTTATTTTGTATGAAAAATTAAAAATTTAAAGACTTCATAATTTTTAAAAGTCACTGAACAAATGTTGATCAGTATAAGGAGAATAGCCTACAGTTCGATTCTTCGCCTTTGTTACAGGCCCCACTCTGTTGAAACAAACTCTTTAAGCAAAATGTATAAAGAGCGCAAATTAGCAGACCTTGACGACTATGTACCTACGCCGTATTGTTTTAAAATGATGTCACGAGCACGAGCGGCTACCAACCGTGTGCACTTTAGTTACATTTTAGTTTGTAAATATTTTAGAAATCTCGTAATGAACGTTTTTATCCCTGATGGTACATATCGCTCGATATGTGGAAATATGTTTTCAATAAAGAACCCCGCACGGAATGTTCGGAAAAATCCGTTCGGTCGATTTTGCTGAAATTTTGTGAAAAGATAGCCTCTAATACTCTAATTAACTGTGCGAAGATGCAACCTTAATTAATGACTAGTTTTCAAAATATAACGATTTTAGGTTTAACGAAAAATGAAGTAAGTATATATGACGCTAATATGCACTTACTACCTTTTTCCCGAAGTCAATTTTATTACGATATTAAAATGTTCTTGATATATATAAATCGTTTCACAAGGCTTTTAAAATATTGTAAGACCTGGTCAAAGTCAACTAACAACTGAGGACACGAATTATGCACGGATTGTGACAAAAACGAGATGGGTAGTAGTTAAGTAGAGGCACGTAACGGTCATCTAAAAAATGTATTTAAATTCTTTGGCCATATGATTTCGACATCCCATGTTCCGAATTTGAACACATTTCTTTTAATAACTGGAGCTATCATAAATAAATACTATGGACCTATTACAATGCCGGATTGTAATGGCCAGGTAGCCAATGCAATGCTCCGTCGCGTCGAAGACATTAATGTTGTACAGGCACGGATTGAAGCTGAAAATCTTAACCGGAGAAGAGCACGATGGATCCCACTAACTCCTGCACAAATACCGTTATTTCCACGGTTAGACCTGGCGTACTTGCACTCCATCACATTTGGTACATACCAAGTTAAACTATCCCCAGGATATATTCAAGATAGTACATTGCGTCATATGAACGAACTAGCAGCGGAAGACGAAGACGAACGAGTTTTCGAAATCGATGGAAACTTCAATGAGCCAGGATTTATAAAAATAAGGGCTACATCGCGATTTCTAAACGCAGCATTTTATTATGTGTGGATTGCATTTGACCTAGAACACAATAACGTTGAAAATGAAGACCCAATATTGGGCTATTATTGCACCTGCAAAAGTGGAGCAAGAACGATCGGTACATGCGGTCAGGTAACAGCAATCTTTGTGGTTTTTAGGTTTTGCCCGATATGAAGAGAACATAAAGTACCCATCATTAAGAACACTTTATGCCATCCTTAATGCACAAATGTAGCGTTGTAAATACAATTAGATATACCTAAGCTAATTATTAGTTGTACAGTTTAACATCGTAGTATAAGATAGCTTGAACCTTCATATATTTTTTTTACCCGATATTGCCACGAATATATTTAGATATATATAAATATATTTACACGTTAGATAATTAGGATTATAATACGTCATATTATTACTACTATGAAATAATTTTATCTTAAATCAACCTTGGGAAAAAGGTAGTAAGTGCATATTAGCATCTAAGGTCCGACCGAGAACGATATTTTTGTCTCGGCCGAGAACGAGACCGAGACCGAAATTCAATTTGATTCTCGGCCGAGACCGAGACCGAGACCGAGAATTTGTAAAACAGCGAAAAACATGCCATTTTTGCAAAAAATGTTTTCATAATCGTAATTCGCCTATTAATCAGGAATCCAAGAGCATGTCGGGCCGTGTTTAGTTCCGTAACTACCCAAACCTACCGCTACTCCTTACCTATCTACCGTAGCAAAATAGACTACGTCAGTGATAAACAAGTATACGGCTCGCCTGATGGTAAGCAAGCGCCATAGCTTATAGAAAAATATCGATAGAGAACCTATCAAAATAACTAAAATCTGGATACCAAACGGGCGATGTAATCAACGGGTAGCTGAATACCGCGCGGACGCGAGTTATTTTATTTATTTATTTTGTTTATTAACACACAAATAAACAGTTTACATTAGAACAGTGTCCCACAAAACAGTTTTCACGGTTTGACTGTGGGATCGAGCAGTCTCTACTCTCTTACATTATCACTATTATCATATGTATATAATCAACATATAACTATATTATCTATAATACTAATTATTATATGCAGTTTTTAAATAAATTCAAAATCTTAGTCTCGGTTTTACCGAGAATCTCGGCCCATTTTGGCCGAGAACCGAGACCGAAATCTCGGCCTGATTTTCGGCCGAGAATGCCGAGACCGAGACCGAGACCGAGATCTCGGTCGGACCTTATTAGCATCATATATACTTACTTCATTTTTCGTTAAACCTAAAATCGTTATATTTTGAAAACTAGTCATTAATTAAGGTTGCGTCTTCGCACAGTTAATTAGAGTATTAGAGGCTATCTTTTCACAAAATTTCAGCAAAATCGACCGAACGGATTTTTCCGAACATTTCGTGCGGGGTTCTTTCACGAATAATAGTTTGCGGTGTAGGGTAAGACAAAATACTAAGATTGACGACCGGTTCGGCCTAGTACTCCTAGTAGTGACTATGCCTACTAAACCGATTGTCCTGGGTTCGAATAAAAAGCATTTATTTGCGTTATATTGAAATAAAATCTCTATAAAGTACCTATTATCAGCAGGCCCTGTAGCCGAAAGACATTGCTGCGAAGCCAAACGCCGCAGAAATGCAGTCTGGCTCTGTCGCGCCAATACGCAAGAGCGATAGGTATCTATCAACGAGGATAGTTAGATTATGTTCGATAACGGCATCATCGCCATCAAAACAGCGTTTTATTCTGAGAAATAATAAGTAATTGTTATTTTTTTAAATGCTTATAACTCTAAAAGTATGTACATATAGGCAAAATCCAGAAAGGTTTATATGACATTTTATTCTTCTAATATGATGAGGAATACGCTGTTAAAATTATTTGATTTCCTCATGTTACACCGTGTATAGCCTCATTTGACGTTCATAAGCGCATCGTAATATGCCTACATATTAAATAATTATCTTTATCTTTATCGTAGGGCTTAGTCTATCAGCCGGCGTAGCCAGACGCCGTAGATGTAGACTAGCTCTGTCGTGCCGATGCGCTAGAGCGATAGAGATAGATAGCTACAAAACAGGGTGCCCGATTGATATTCCGAAATAAAATACGCCGATTTTCGGTACGCCGACAACGATTCGTGGACGTCTTTTTTGGCCGAATAACGATTGGAAGAGTCTCATTTCGCATAATATTCGCTCGTAAACGGAGTCGGTAGGCAGAAATTTGATACGCCGATTGACTTTTCGTCGAATAATCATTTAGTAATTGTAAAAATTGGCCGACAAAAAATTGGTCGAAACACAACAGGTCGAGTGATCATTTGGTATTTTTTTTTGATGAGTTGGCTGAAACTTGCGTACAAACTGTTCTGCGGATTCAAAAATCTAGTTGTTAGATCGTTTCAAACTCACATTTATTTCAACGTGTCAAAAAGGTCTGATTCTAAGGATTTATTTTAGTAAATTAGGTATTGTTGTTTTCAACTCACCAAATTTATACATTTAAAATATTTAGTTCTCCCATTCGGAAATTAGCACTTTTCTGTTCAAGAACATAATGTTAATTGCCAGAATATGTAAATTATTACCGCAACGAAAAAAATTCACATTATACATTGTTTAAGAAAAAAAGTGTCTATTAAGTGCGTAATTTTTTACAACAGCGATAATTCATTCATTCGAAAATATTTTAACAATGTATAAAATGTGAAACGTTATTCGACTAAACGTGGCCTAAACGAAAATATTACTTTGCTAAATGAAAAATGTCCAATGACAGTTCGGATAATTTGCACAGAAGCGAACTGGCCCCGTAGCCGAATGGCATTTCTCCGACGCCAAACGAAAGCGATACGCCGCTGGCTCTGTCGCGCCAATACGCAAGCGCGATAGAGATAGATATCTACTCTAGCGCTTCGTTTCGTGAGCGTTTCGTGAGCGATTGTGCCATTCGGCTAGCCACCTGAACTGTATGCGAAGTTAAATAACGTTACGTACGTAATAACGTAACGTAACGGTCGAATACGACCAAAAGTGACAGCGATAGTTTGATTATTCGGCTAAATGACATTCGGCGAATCATTGTCGGCGAATCAATAATCGGCTAAAAAATTGTCGGAGAATCAATAGGTAGCCACAAAACAGATGTTATCGTCAGCGTTTGTGCATTCGGCTTTTGGCTACGCACACTGTGCAGAAATTCCTATAGGAGAATTTTGTAATAAATTTGGGTCATTTAAAGTTGTAAAGGTAGCTACTTTGTTCCTATCGTTTGTATTTGTAACGTTGTTTCTATCTATTATGAAGGTATTTTGTAGGATTTTCATATTAATTGCAGAGGTAATCCTTTCAATCTTTCTTTTTCTTTCCTCTTCGGTTAATGACAGAAAGAGTAACCAATGAAGCAGTCTTAAATAGAGTAAAGGAAAAGAGGACCTTATTGAATGTTATTAAAGAGGAGAGGAAAGATGATACACCTGTTACGACACGACCATTTCATCAGAAACATAATAGAAGGGGAATTAAATGGAAGGAGAGGAAGGGGGCCAAGAAAGAGTTATATGAGCCAAGTAAAGGAACATGTAAGGGCCGTGTCGTACCAGGACACTAAAAGGCTCGCTTCGGATCGACCAAAGTGGAGACAACTTCATCAAGCCGACTTGAACGTTTTAGAAGTTGCATCTTTAAATTACCTTCTTCACGAAATTGATAAAAAAAAATCGCAAATTCTAAAATAGTTTACCCTGAATCGTGCCCGCCGTAAAGGTCCCCAGTATTCCTACTGCAATCCCTAGTTGAACAGCAATGGGAGACCTGCTGGATTTGTTCTATCTGCTCGCAAACATTCCATCAGACATCGGATTATTTACCTATTTAAATTAAAAGTAGGGCAAATCTCGACTGGGAGACAATTTAACTGATCCATTTTTTTCCCTATGATGTTGAGTTCTACATGTATCCACTGAACACGCGTACCATATCGTCACTGCTTTGAAAAAATCTCGTATCTCACGCTGCTCCTCAAAGTTAAAACGCAGTAAGTATGTATGCATTCCATACATACTTACTACAATTTTCTTTTCATTGACAGACGAAGATACAAGTTTGTTTCAAAGTAGTGACGATATATAACCCCGGTAGACATTCTATTTAATAGAGCAAACTTTGTAAAACCCCCAGTCGAGATTTGCCCCGCTGTACCTTATCATAAAAAAATATTTCAAATGGAAACCTTAGAAAATTGTGATAAAGTATTAGTCAACAATCCAGCCGGCCTTGTGACGATTTAATGGATACCGCGAGATTTCTCTTAGTGTTTTCCACTATGACCCCTCGGGCAATGACATTACATTAATCAATCTAGGCTGCATAGACCACGTACCAATCGTTAACGCAGCAAACTAAACGCAACTGTCACTGTCGAAATAAGGGAGTGATAGAGAAATAGCGTTTCGTCGTCGAAGCGATGGTCACTTTGGCTGCCCATATTGAGGTCAGTAATTGAAATGAGGTTATTATTCATATATATCATGTACATCATCAAAGGTACAATTATAACATCCGATACGACATGCAAACACGGCAAGGATATATATCTATTATGAAGATCTCGTGTGGTGTGGGAAAGCAATGGTGACTAACTACTACATGGTCGATAAACGATGATATCAATTTCAATATTGTCCAACTTTTTTAGTGGTGGTGGAATTCAAGGAGAAATAGATTTAAGATACAGCGGGGCAAATCTCGACTGGGGAGTGGGGAGCAATTGTAACTAATCCATTTTTTCCATTATTAGTATTATTACACTACGAGTATGATGTTGAGTTCTACATGTATCCTATCCACTGAACACGCCTACCATATATAACTGGTGGACACTCTATTTATTAACCCCCGACGCAAAAACGACGGGGTGTTATAAGTTTGACGTATCTGTCTGTCTGTGTCACACTGTCTGTGGCATCGTAGCTTCCGAACGGATGAACCGATTTCGATTTAGTTTTTTTTTGTTTGAAAGCTGAGTTAGTCGGGAGTGTTCTTAGCCATGTTTCATTAAAATCGGTCCACTATGTCGCGGTCGGGGGTTAAAAAAAAAATTGTTGTTAGGTTACTTAGGTTATTTAATAATAATGCAAATATTATAGTCGAGATTTGCCCCGCTGTACCTTATAAGTTTTTTATTCAAATCTATTAGACTAGAACTAGGTACACAAAGCTACGTAACCTTACGCTGAATTCCAAAAGGCTGAGCGTATGAAACTACTTAGTTAGTCTCACTCTTGGCAACGAAACGATGTTTCTTTTGACATTGCCTTCTAATATTTGACGTATTTTAAAGTTCGTAACTGCTCTAAAGCAATGAATACCTTGGGTAACGCCGTGGCTTGCGTGGGCGACGGTCGCGCGATGGTCGCGCGACGGCGATGCGACGCATACGAAATCAAACCTTATCGATATGGAAGTATGAGACGCGACGGCGACGGTCGCGCGACGGTCGCGCGACCGTCGCCCACGCAAGACACGACGTAATAGTAATTGACTTTGTCAGACCAGTTAGATACAGTTTATGATTCAATAGGCCTCATTCTATTGACCGATTAAATTCATTCAAAGGTAACAGAAAATGGGCCGTTAAATGGGCCTAGTAAACGGGATCTATTACCACGGAATATCATGTTGAGGACTAAGTAGGTACTCTGTTTTTTTAATGTTTCTATTTTATTTCAGTCACGTTAATAAAATGGGTATTAATAGCTAAAATGGGTATAAAGGGTAATATTTCCGATAAATACAACAATAAGGTAACGGACCCAATCATGGACAGTTTAAGAAAAATTTTCGCCTGTTTTTGATATTTCACTAATAAATGTAAAAATTCTACCGCTAAGCGTGTTAAATCTTGAATGTCCTATCCTTTTTTTACATTTCAAGCGTATTGCAGAATAGATACTCCTATTGGTTTCTTCATAGTTAACAAATTAAAACTAGGTGTTTTTTCTCCAATTATGGACGGCAGTTCTCCAGTAATGGATCCCCCATTATGGACAGTGAAATAAGTTTAAATTTTTACTAGTCAAATTTATATACCATAAATACAATTAGTTTGGGTTATTTTAACATAGGATTGTTTCTTGTAAATTTTGGTTTTGTAAATTGTTCCTTGTCCATCATAGGAGGTACGCAGTTTTTCGGTTCCAGTAATGGACACTCGCAAAATAACGCCATTTCTGGCGTTGTCTTGGAGCAACAAACTAGTATGTTTTATACCTTATCTCATGCTTAATGCAGTAAGTAAAACGCATTCAAGTTTACACCGAGTATTATTTTTTTATGATTTTATACATGAACTCAACTCTCTTAGCAACATTACTAAGAATTCGTCTTGATATTTTTTTCACTAAACTGGTGAATTTTATCTTGTCGCCAAATCCTTCAGAAATAACCGAATTAATTGAAACTTCAAAATGAAATAGCTCTACAACTCTAGTTTATGGTACGTAGCCGTCAGTTTTTAGAAAGTAATTTTAGATACTTATTTTTAAGGATTTGTGTTTTTTTTGTCCATAATGGCATCACCGTCCATTATGGGGTATTTCACCTTACCAATAACAGATTCTAAAAATATTTGGAAAAAAAATATCAACGATCATTACAAATGAAATCGAACAAAGAAAGGATGTCAATCTTAAATCGAATAAAGGGATGCCATACCAAAGTAAAGAGATAAAAATACCATTATTCATTCGTCAAATACGAGTACACATTTAGAAAATTGAGGAAGTTTCCATAATAAACACCGAATACGTCGTATAAATAATAAATATGACAGCATCGTGTTTGAAGTTAAAAAAACTCATTAACAAGTGACAGAGCTTTAGAAGTGGGAGCGTTCTGGGCCCGACGGGTATCTACGAATGAAGCCACGCGCGATAAAAGGTTTTCATATATTCCGCCATCACCGGGCCAACCGATGGTGGTGTTGGCTAGGTTACGATACATTTATGTACCTATACAATAATTGTAGTAGAAGTGTCTAGCGCCTTATGAGTATCTGAGCTTGCCGCTATCGACGAGCACAATATGTTCAGTAAAGGCTAGAAGGCTAGCAATTAATTCGTTTGTTATATATTCTATATTTTTTAGGTATAGACGATAGGATTAGTAGATCAAACAAACGTGCTTCAGTAGTAACTGGAATGTTCCTTATTGCACGCATACCGACAACATCAGCCTACGTAGCCGAGTGGCACAAACGAAACGAAACGCTCGTAGATATCTATCTCATCGCTCTTGCGTATTGGCGCGACAGAGCCAGACTATCTTTCGCGGCGTTTCGTTTTCGTTTCCCGTCGCAGAAATGCCGTTGTTGTTAGGTGGTGGATATAATATGCAACACCATTTTTTTTCCAATGTTTGTAACTATTTAGAAGAATAGAGTAGGAAAAGGAGATAATAAAGCGATATGGACCTCGCCTCAGCTCACATGTATACTCTTGAAGGAACAGCACACCATTCAGTACTAAGCGATTAAGGAAAGTTTTCGTCAGTGCGATGACATCATGCGGACATAATAATAAAACAACATTAAAGAACAGTTGATTTTTAGATCGAAGCCCACGTTCATTCTGGTAGAAGATAGAAACATGCTTCATATTGGAATATCTTTTTAGTACTTTGTTGTGCCTTAAGTTGTGCCTGCTCTAATAGGTGGTTGTAGCAATGATGAGTCAAACGGAGTCGAGGATATATAGAGTTATTGTGTAAGTAGGTCTAAAAATGACACGTGATGTGAACACTAGATTTCCTTTGGCAAAATTAGTTCTTAGGACCCAAGGATATATTTAAAGAAGTGGAGCCATCAACTTTTTCCACATATTCTTCGGTGTATCATTTCAGCTCATTTCAGTTAGGTATCTTGCTTATGTTAGCGAGACGCGAGCGAGATGCGACAAGACCATATAATTATCATTTATCTCACTCAGAAGAAAGTACATTGAAAAATAATTTAATCCCGAATAATAATTTAATTTCATGATTTAAGTAGCAGTATAAATGATTTTATGTTTCAGTAGACAATACCATCCATCCTATGTGTCAATACCATCATCATCGACGAAACACTACTTCTTAATCAATTATTTTTACTCATTCCAGTTTACATCACAAGAAATGAATCAAACAGGATAAATTAACATTATTAGGTACGCAGCTACTTGCCTGCTTGCACGTGATTGATTTTTTATTGTATCATTACAAGAACTTAACAGTTATCTAACATTTCAAGGCAAATTACAGAGAGACCTCGAAACAAAACAAATATCTATTTCATATTTATACTATCTTCCTTCTTTAGTACCTATAACAATCTTTAGTATAACAACAAATTCCTTTAATAACAATGGTAGAGAAAACTCATACAGTAAATAATATACAATTACGTCACGATTCTGCTGAATAGCGAATATTCATACAACATCACATATTTTGAGTCGCATTTATTATCAAAACTGCTTGGCAACAAAGCTCAGCGTTTGATTTCGCAGAACTCGTGAAGATTAGGAGTCAATCAAATCCACAACATAGCAAAAATAATTGGTATTTATTTTACAAGGGGGCGAAGTTGTTTAACCACACGTATTGATTCCCGAGCAAGCGAAAGATTCCAGAACTTATTTACTAGTTGGTGTGGTGAAAAGTAATGTAGCCTTTGCTTGCGAGCAGCGCAATTGTATTATGCGATTTTAAGATATAGGTAGGTAAGTAAGTAGGCAAATTTATCCTCGTTTTATCGTTTTCACTTTCAAATCACAATAGGTAGTTAAAGAAAGAATTATTGCCTAGATAACAAATTAATCATTGACTCACTAGCAGATGTTGGTAGAAGTGTTTTATGACCTAACGTCGTAAAGACAATGAATAGTGTAGTGTTCAAATTAATAGAGAATTACAAATGCAGTACCTAACCCGAAATGGCTGATGAAGTCATATGTGTCACGTCATTCTTCCTCTTATAATCTTGCTTCTGATTTATAATACGTGTGACCTTAACGTCTTATACGTATGTAAAGTCACATTAAAAATATTACGACAGTCGATACGCCAATCGTTAAACTCCTCTGTTACCATAAAAATAAGTATATATTTGGTGATATTTAAATATACGGATGTACATCGCGTTCGGTGACATGTTTCAGGTCATATGGGGACCCATCATCAGACATGAGACTAGACGTTCGTCTAGCCGCCGCGAGCACCTGCCTGAATTATGTTAGGGTTCCATATGACTCGATGTTTGACAGCGATGTAATAGCGGGAATACATCTTCTCACAAAAGTTTAACATCTACATATTTGGAGCGTTCGCTTCCACAGTATACTTATATGTATATTCGATGCTGACTATACAGCAAATGTAGCGACATTTTTTCTTTTTGTTTTTTGTTTATACATTTAGGTTAGAGTGGAATTACACTGTTGGACAATAAAATTGTCGAACCAACTGAAACACATCAAACGACCGTTCTAAAAAGTTCCACTTGACGACACCATGTAAGGTGTATTGGGTTATATTTATGCTTCAGCTTTTAGTTAAGATAAATGTAAATCCCTTCTAATATGATAACTTTCCAGGTCACAATTAGACAATAGACGTTTTATCTTTACACAAATATAAGTTACACATTAAGTAGTTTAAAAAACTGTGTATGTGCGTATGTCAGCTTCGATGCGCGACTGGAGTTTAATCTTTACTTTAAATATACTTAATCGTTCATAATTAGTGATGCACGCACACTTACTATATGACTGTATACCCAACCACTTCACTATAATGTGTCGTGTTCCATACATACAAGTTCCGTATGTGCACATAAGGATCCTTCTGCTACAGAAAAGTACATGTAAGTATATTATTATACAAGTGAAATAGTGCGAGTAAATAATAATAAAAACCAACTCCAAATAAACTTATAAGAGCTAATATTTCAAAAAATGGATAATATCGATAAACAACGGAATAAAACTTGTAGAAGATTTTATCACTTTTTTTTTTAATAATCATAATATCGCTGGGGTGTATACATAGCTCTTGAGATATAAAAGAACCGAAAAAAGGGACCCTCTAGCCCCCTTTTCCCCTCGGCTCATGGTGTATTTTCGGGGACATTTGATAATGTTTACTTCCTAACTACCTCAAACAAAGTTGTGAAGTCAAAATTACCTACATTTTTCTCTATTACTTTTGATTGCTTGACTTACATGTAGATAAAGGGCAAACCGTTATTTCTAAAAAAAATACAGGCATTTACAGAAACGTGTCAGTTTTGCACGCATTAGAAAAACCACCATCCAGTTTTAACGCAAAAAATGTGTGTCATACTTTTTTCCCAATGCAAATGACACAACTTTGGCCGTGATAAGATTGATAAAGAAGAAAAATTGAATGACTGTTTACTATGACTCAGGTATCGAAATCTATTTCTTGTAAATATCTGTAGTATCAACACTTAAAGATACCGAGCATGTCTGACTGTCTGTGAATATATGTAATAATGTTTGTATTAAACAAATCGTCATCCATATACACAAGGTTGTACTCGATACCGAAAACATCATGGAGAATGTAATTTATTGTACGGTGAACTGAACAGCGTGTAGAATCCCCAAAAGGTAGAATTAAAATAATAAATTATAAAAAAAAACGTGATTTATACAGTCTTTGATTAGGTACTTTGAGATTGTCATTAGACGCGAGCGCGCGGAAAATTACACTTCGCAAAAGGGAAAAAAAATCTGAGTCACAAACTCAAATGGTAGGTAACATATGTCTACTTAAATTCACATTCAGCGTACACCCATCTTAAGGTGCGTTTAAACGGCGCGCGATAACGCGAGCCGAGCCTGGCTCAGCTCGTGATCCGGCGCGCCGCGCGCCGTTTAAACAGCTACGATCGGCGCGGCTCGGCTCGGCTCGGCAAAGTTCGCGCGATCCATCACTTGTCGGTTTTTTCGACACGGATCAAAGGCGCGCGCGCCATCTTAAAGGCCGGCAACGCACCTCCAACACCTCTGGTGTTTCGGGTGTCCATTGGCGGCAGTGATCGCTTACCATCAGGAGACCTGTCTGCTTGTTTGCCTCCTATCCCATAAAAAAAAACATACATTTCATGGAAAATTATAGATTAATAAAAAATTAAATAAAAAAAGTTTTTTAAGTTAAAGCTTTTATTTCGTCCCCAAAATGAACCAAAAAGTAGAAAATAATTTTAATAAGTTACTAATATTTTAGAGTCCCATCTTTGAAGACTGGTTGTAATGTACTCTTCTGGAGTCGTATTAACACCACTTTTTGACACTATGTCAGTGGATTAAGTACTAATGGGAAGCTTATCGCGGACTAAAATAAAAGCGTGGGGCGCGACATAAACAATTATACATAATCGTTGAAAATTATAAAGTTATAGGTAACTTTTTCTCCTCTGTGCCTTGGAAAGCTTCACATTGCATTATAATTATTATATGTTTAGTTTTTCGCAATATTTTGGAATACTAACGCCCCACGCTTTTATTTTAGTCCGCGATAAGCTTCCCATTAGTACTTAATCCACTGACATAGTGTCAAAAAGTGGTGTTTAGAATACGACTCCAGAAGAGTACATTACAACCAGTCTTCAAAGATGGGACTCTAAAATATTAGTAACTTATTAAAATTATTTTCTACTTTTTGGTTCATTTTGGGGACGAAATAAAAGCTTTAACTTAAAAAACTTTTTTTTATTTAATTTTTTTTCTAGCTTTTAGTTGTCTAAGGTAGAAATGAAATACTTTTGTGGGCGCCCCAGAACGAAAATGATCGCGAGCGAAGCGAGCGCGAATTTTTTTCCATAAGTATCACGTAATCTGAACTGTAAGATCGAAGCGATTGCAAAAATATTTACATTCTTTGAGCGATCTGATATAAGAAGTTTGATTTACAGCACCCCAGAATGAAACTGACCACAAGCGAAGTGAGAGCGTAATTTTTTCTAGAATTATCACGTAATCTGAACGATAAGACCGCAGCGATTACGAAAATGTTCACACTGTTTGAGCGATCTGATATAAGAAGCTATTTACAGGACACTAGAATGAAAACAACTGCGAGCGAAGCGAGCGCGAATTTTTTTTCATAATTCTTGATTTTTCTCTTTACGTATGAAAGTGCCTTTGGCGCCCAGCTTTTGACTGGAGGTTGGGCTTTGCTTGTCTCTTTTAGTATGAGCAATCTTTCGGCCCGGCTTCCGTCTTGTAATTGCGCACGTCGGGCTTCGCCTGACTCTTTAACTATGAAATCGCTTTCGTAGCCCGGCTCTAGACTAGACAGTATAGGTCGAGCCTCTTACTCTTAAATCTCTTAAGTTACGAGGGCTCCTTCGTCGCCCGGTTTAGGACCGGGTGCATCGGGCTTCGCCCGAATCTTTAAGTACGAGGGCGCCTTCGGCGCCCGGTTTAGGGCCGCGTGCATCAGGCTTCGCCCGACTCTTTAAGTACGAGGGCGCCTTCGGCGCCCGGTTTAGGACCGCGTGCGTCGGGCTTCGCCTGACTCTTTAAGAATGAGTTTAGGACTACGTGCGTCGGGCTTCGTCCGACTCTTTAAGTATGAGGAGGCGCCCGGTTTAGGACCGCGTGCGTCGGGCTTCGCCCGACTCTTTAAGTATGAGGGCGCCTTCGGCGCCTGGGTTAAGACCACGTGCGTCGTGCTTCGCCCGACTATTAAAGTATGATGGCACCTTCGGCAGACTCTATTTGTCTGGCTGTCATGTAGCACAAGAGTGCTTGTCAAGACGAATTTCAAATGACATAGTAATTACACTCATATCAAATTTTATCGAAATCGGTTAAATAGAAATGGTTAGTTATTTATACAGCTGACTGTACTTATCATAACAATTCATTGACATCCAATATACATGCTTCAGCTCAATTTGAATTCTGAAAGTTGATCAAACTTAGCTCTAAAGTTTTGTTTCGAAATCGGTTAGTTAGAAATGGTTGATTCGTTTTATCGCTGACTGTACTTTTTTTTCCACGGGCAACTAATACTCATCGAGACGTTTCTAAATACCCCAAATATAGTAAGTTTACGCTATTTTATCACAGAGTACTCATAAGCATCTCCAGTCTCCATCATCAGATCAGCTTCAAGTCACCATAATATTGCATTGTCATCGGGTTTTGATATGTGTGCAAAGTTTCAGCTTAATCAGAAATCGGGAAGTGGGTCAAATTTAGCTTCTATATTTTGATGCACACTAACATACTAACAAGTGAAGTAGAATAAAAGCTTTTAAAAAGTAGTTTTAGTTTTTTCTAATCTCCTGCGTTTTGTTTCGTCATCTTCTTGAGAAAGTTTCTCTTTATACTTGGTTTTGGATTTTTCTAGCCTTATTTTTTTTTTGTGTTACTGTCTCTTTGCTCATTTTGTTCCCACGAGTATCATACTTTTTAAACCGTCAACCCTCCTATGGATGGGCAAGGGCTTCGTTACAACAGGGTGCGCCCCGGTTCCCTGAGGTGGTTCGTTCGCGACAATATACTATTTAACACCCTATTGCCATTCAGTTCATCAGCACGGCCTCACCTTCACTTGGGTGCTTTTCATATCGCCGCTTATTTCTGGTTGGACCTTGCGCCTGACGGAAATTCGAGTCCGGGTTTGATTTCGGAGTTTTCCTTCTCCTAGACAGGTTGCAGACCAATGCTATCGACGCCTATCTCACCGATCTTTACAAAACTTCGTAACTACGAGAGAGTTCTTGAGAACTTCATCTTTAGATCCTGAATATCACGTAACACAAGAGTGCTTGCTAAGATAATTCAAACGAGTCCAAACTCGACAGTTTTATCTTGTTTACTTTAGTAGTTCCTATGGCCACCTTCCGACTCCATCTTGAGACCCTGGCCACCATGTAGCACAAGAGTGCTTGTCACGACTATTCCAATGAGTCCAAACTCGACGGTTTTATCTTGTTTACTTTAGTAGTTCCTATGGCCACCTTCCGACTCCATCTTGAGACCCTGGCCACCTTGTAACACAAGAGTGCTTGTCACGACTATTCCAACGAGTCCAAACTCGACGGTTTTATCTTGTTTACTTTAGTAGTTCCTATGGCCACCTTCCGACTCCATCTTGAGACCCTGGCCACCATGTAGCACAAGAGTGCTTGTCACGACTATTCCAACGAGTCCAAACTCGACGGTTTTATCTTGTTTACTTTAGTAGTTCCTATGGCCACCTTCCGACTCCATCTTGAGACCCTGGCCACCATGTAGCACAAGAGTGCTTGTCACGACTATTCCAACGAGTCCAAACTCGACGGTTTTATCTTGTTTACTTTAGTAGTTCCTATGGCCACCTTCCGACTCCATCTTGAGACCCTGGCCACCATGTAGCACAAGAGTGCTTGTCACGACTATTCCAACGAGTCCAAACTCGACGGTTTTATCTTGTTTACTTTAGTAGTTCCTATGGCCACCTTCTGACTCCATCTTGAGACCCTGGCCACCATGTAGCACAAGAGTGCCTGTCACGACTATTCCAACGAGTCCAAACTCGATGGTTTTCTTGTTTAGTTTAGTAGTTCCTATGGCCACCTTCCGACTCCATCTTAAGACCCTGGCTGTCATGTAGCACAAGAGTGCTTGTCAAGACTATTCAAATGACACAGTAATTACACTCATATCAAATTTTATCGAAACCGGTTAAATAGAAATGGTCAGTTATTTATACAGCTGACTGTACTTATCATAACAATTCATTGACATCCAATATACATAATTATGTATGCAAAGCTTCAGCTCAATTTGAATTCGGGAAGTTGGTCAAACTTAGATCTAAAGTTTTGTTTCGAAATCGGTTAGGTAGAAATGGTTGATTCATTTTATCGCTGACTGTACTTTTTTTTTCCACGAGCAACAAATACTGATCGAGACGTTTCTAAAAACCCCAAACATAGTACGTTTACGCTATTTTATCACAGAGTACTCATAAGCATCTCCAGTCTCCATCATCAGATCAGCTTCAAGTCACCATAATATTGCATTGTCATCGGGTTTTGATATGTGTGCAAAGTTTCAGCTTAATCAGAAATCGGGAAGTGGGTCAAATTTAGCTTCTACGTTTTGATGGACACTAACATACTAACAAGTGAAGTAGAATAAAAGCTTTTAACAAAGCTTTGTTTTCATTAGAGTCTATTAAAACAAAAACTATTAAAATAGTACATTACATCAGAGGCCGGGAAAAATGAGGATTTCCGGCCAAGTGGGTATATAGCCGGATAGGGATACGAGGCCGGGAATCCGTTTTCACGCCGAGGCATGTATAGTGCTTTTCTCAAACATACAATGAAATAAAAAAAAAATGCTCTAAAGGACAATATTTTATAAAAAAAAGTTACTTTGCAGGCCTAGGCCTAAAAAATAATATGAAATCCCTTTACAGTCCTCTCGAGTTGTTGCGCCCAAAAAGCGATACTTCCCAGCCCATTTTAAGGAACGTAAAGACAATATTTCATTGCATGTTTGAGAAAAGTATATATACTTAAAACAATTGCTTAAAACAATGGTTTTGCAATTTATTTAGCTTATAAGCTATGAATAAATGAATATTTTTCTTTTTTCATAATTACAAATCCTTGTCACAGAACTTAATTATGGCCAAGTACTTTTTCCCCTCACTAGCTCGGAATCATGTGTTTTGTCCTTTAATACCAGCGGGTAAAAACGCATTTTATCCACTAGTTGGTAAAGTAATTTGACCTTCAATAAAGTCAAATTAACTGCTTTAAAATTGATAAAAGTAGGTGAATCTAGTAATAAAGATGATTTACCACCTGTGGAATTACTGGAAGCAGTGATAAACGCATTTTTTACGTTGTAGTTTCCTCGCTATAGTGAGTTTTACACTAAAAGTTTAACAGAGTGTAACACTCGGGTGCAAATGTATTTTACTTCTCGTGTGTCAAAAAACTCGCAAGTTCAGGATTCTATTCTCGAACCACTCGCTTCGCTCGTGGTTCAACTATAGGATCCTTTCACTTGCTCGTTTTTCAACTCTACACGCGGCGTTCAATACAACTTTGCCCCCTTGTATAACAAATGACTATTAATTTTTAATTAATAGGTAACTTTACTATAATTAAATAACGTCTAACATTGACGAAGCTCGCGACGTAGCAAATTGTATTTTTTCTTTATTGACTAGACTTTATTGTTTCGGCTCATGTTTAACTGAGCCCCAAAATTAGTAACATTTCACACCAAATAAAATACATTTTAGCACCAATTTTAGTAAATGAGCACCAAAATCAGTGTACCAATTTAATGAAAAATGGTAACCAAATATGGTAACTTTTGTTAAAGAAATAATAATTAATTACCCAGAAATTGTAAATGATCACCAATATTGAAACACCATTTTAATGTGAAATGGAAACCAAAATTTTAACATCTTGGCGTGCGATTAAAGTACATAACACCCAAAATAATCGTTGTAAACCCAAAAATAATTAATGAGCACCAATATTGCTGCCGCATTTTAATACAAAATGATACTCAGATACCGTAGGCCTAAAAGTTGTCTGTGCTGTCGGTCGCAGTTCTAACCTAACCTAACCCACTTTTTGGTAGAGCAGTTCCTCTGTGTGTGGGTCGCAGTTCTCACCTAACCTAACCGACTTTTTGGTAGCAGTTCGTTTGTGTGTGGGTCGCAGTTCTAACCTAACCTAAACCACTTTTTGGTAGCAGTTCGTCTGTGTGTGGGTCGCAGTTCTAACCTAACCTAACCACTTTTTGGTAGCAGTTCGTTTGTGTGTGGGTCGCAGTTCTAACCTAACCTAACCCACTTTTTGGTAGCAGTTCGTGTGTGCGGGTCGCAGTTCTAACATAACCTAATCCACTTTTTGGTAGCACTTCGTTTGTGTGCGGGTCGCAGTTCTAACCTAACCTAAACCACTTTTTGGTAGCAGTTTGTTTGTGTGTGGGTCGCAGTTCTAACCTAACCTAACCCACTTTTTGGTAGCAGTTCGTGTGTGTGTGTGTGCGGGTCGCAGTTCTAACCTATCCTCACCCACTTTTTGGTAGCAGTTCGTGTGTGTGCGGGTCGCAGTTCTAACCTAACCTAACCCACTTTAACTTTTGATAGCAGTTCGTGTGTGTGTGGGTCGCAGTTCTAACCTAACCTA
The DNA here is from genome assembly GCF_023078275.1 of Leguminivora glycinivorella. NCBI lineage: Eukaryota > Metazoa > Arthropoda > Insecta > Lepidoptera > Tortricidae > Leguminivora > Leguminivora glycinivorella. The sequence continues at coordinate 28,126,623 of NC_062971.1, forward strand.
ACCCACTTTTTGGTAGCAGTTTGTCTGTGTGTGGATCGCTTCGCTGTCTAATGAGACTGGTCAAAACGCGCTGTGCATGAGGTGCGGTGTACATGGGTTTAGCGGGAGAGGCTACTAAATTTGGTGTCATTATATTCGGTAATATACCTATTCTATTTGCATATTTTTTGGTAATCAACTATTTATTTAGGTTACAAAAGCGCATTAATTTGGTGCTTAAATTTGGGGCTCATTTACTATTGTTGGGGGTCATTTACAATTTAATGTGAACGGTTTACTAAAACTGGTGACAGTTGTATAATTTTCAGTAACAATATTTTGGTGCTCAACTACTTTTTTTGGTTGCAAGTTTGGGGTACCAAAATTTTTTTTGGTGCTCATTTAAATAGTAGCCCTTTGTTTCTTCTTCTTCAGCCGTTACCTCAATCAAAGAGGATCGAGTATTATAGAGAGTTACTGTCGAAGTAAAATGTGTAATCAGGGATAGACTGCCATCTCTTGACACAGGCTTAAAACTTTTGAACCTCAGTTTTGACAAATTGGACCATATTCTTAACTTGATATGTGTTAAAATGTCAAATATTAATATTAGCGCCATCTAGCTGAGCGTCCCCCAAAGGTGTAACGCCATCTTGGCCACCGTACCTTTTTCGTTATGGCACTGAGGTACGTTTTTTTCTTAGACTTTATCTGTCTATATGGAGTTATATATGTCGCAGGGAAATGGCCAAAACAGAGATTTGATCAAATCTCTAAGGGATTTGATCAAATCACGCAGGATGTCAAAATGGCGAATCCATTTCATCATTTCTCTAGAAAATTTCAGTCATTTGACTAAATCCCTGACTCTGTTTAGTGATATCACAAAATCGGCCAATAGACACGCCACGTTTTGTCATTTCACTAGATTTGTTTAGGGATTTGATAAAATCCCTGAACCACGTCAGTAAGTTGACGAAACGAGCTTATAAAGTCAACTAGTTTTATCATTTCGCTATATAGAATAAGTGAAGAAACAAAGCTAAAAATGTTTCATTTTAAATTATTTTCATATTTATTAAAACATTTTGTCTTCACTGAACTTGCTTAGCGAAATGATAAAACTAGTTGACTTTATAAGCTCGTTTCGTCAACTTACTGACGTGGTTCAGGGATTTTATCAAATCCCTAAACAAATCTAGTGAAATGACAAGACGTGGCGTGTCTGTTGGTCGATTTTGTGATTTCACTAAATAGAGTAAGGGATTTAGTCAAATGACTGAAATTTTCTAGAGAAATGATAAAATGGATTCGCCATTTTGACATCCTGTGTGATTTGATCATATCCCTTAGTGATTTGATGAAATCTCTGTTTTGGCCATTTCCCTGCGACATATATGTCTTTGCCTCAATGCTGAGGATCGTGACATCGTGTAAATGTCATTTTTTGGCATCTGCTAGACTTTGTTCTGACTACCAGTACCTAATTAATTCTATAGCCCTGAATACCTATGTATTAGAGTACAGAGCGTATCTGTTGAATTTTTAATAATTAACAACTCGAAACTTAAAGAAACTTGTAAAGTAAATATTTGGTGGATCTGTCAAAAGAAAAGCATCTAAAAGTGGGTGATAGGCGTACGAGCAAGTAAGCTTAGGTACTTATGGCTCGACGACCTTTTTCGATTGTGTGTCACCGTAAGTATAAGTACGCGTACTTTAAATAGCTGTGCCAGTTCAGTTCTTAATTTTTCTTTTAGAGCAACTGGAACTCGACGTGCAGGCTGAATATGGGCAGGAATCGATTCATCCAGCTCCAATGAAACTTCCCCTGGCAGGCTGCCATAACCCTTGAAGACATCTTCATATTGTTTCATAATTTGCTCTGCCTTAGAACGGTCCAACTCTGTTAATACTTCATCACAGTATTTTATAATGCCCAGAGCTAAACAAGCTTTCTCTGATAAGAGTGGTTCATGTTTAACATTAACAATGTGAAAGTTTAATTTGTAATCTTTATTCTTCCTGGTAACTATAAAGGATGATTTTCCCAAGTTAATAATGGGAGTACCTACCATTAAATGCTTTCAAACTTTTCAATGCCGGAGTCAAAGCTGATAAGTCCTTATGATCTGTTAAACTTTTATAATATTCTGCCCCCATCACACTAACTGCCGCTCCTGTGTCCAGAGCACAGTATATTTTATGTTTTCTATCACCAATATGAAACAAAAGTGGTGCTTCAGCATGGCCTGACTCGTCATTGTACCTTACTTCAGCTATGATGACACTGCAATCTGAGTCTTCTTGTATATCTTTTATAGTTCCACGCTTCTTGCAAACCTTCTTAAAATGGTTTCGGCCACCACATTCTTCACAACGCTGTCCCCAGGCAGGGCATACTTTCTTTTGGTAGACATGAACACCTCCACAAAATCTACACTTTTTAGGTGTGTATTATAAGGCTTATTGTTCTTGGTAATTTTGTTGACCGGTTCTGCTTTCTGTAAATCAGCAACTTGAGCAGAAGCATCCTCAGAAGCACGACAAATATTTACTTATGGCTGTTTCTAACGTTAGGTCTTGCTTTTTCAATAGCTCTTTGATGACTTCACCATCCTTTATTCCTACCACGATTCTGTCTCTTAAAATTTCGTCTTCAAACTCCTTATAATTACATCTCTTAGCTAATTTCTTTAGGGCCAGTAAATAGTCATCAAAGCTTCCCTCCTTCCTTCTTGCCGCCTTCTGGTCTTTCATGTTAAATAAATATCTTGAGTATATTATGTTGGTTTTAAGAAATATTGTCTTTTCAATTTTAGCAAATATGGCATTTCACTCATCTTTTCCGCCTCAGACAATCCAAAATCCATGTATTTTTTCATGGCTTTACTTCCTATAGCGCTCAGGAGAAGGCCCGCTTTTGTGACATCTTTTTCTGAAGGCCATGTACTCATATCCGTAGCCAGGCAATAATCTTCTCATCGGCTCTTAAAGAAGACAAGATTTTCGTAAGGATCGCCATTATCTACCTCTAAAGGTTGCGGCCAGACTTTTGACCTCCGAAGATGTGACATTTTTCACTTGCTCTTGCAGCATGAGCATTTGCTGTTGCATGACTTGTACGAGCTGAGACTGCTGCTCCACAAGTTTTTATATTCTTCTAATTCCATGTTTACTAGTTTGCTGTCACCATGTTAAATAAAATAAAAATATCTTTATTTTATAAGTAATCAGATTTTTAATGGCTGAACTACTACATAGTTATATCCAGGACAAAATACAAATATAAACAAGAGCGAGGATACGTTCGGAAATACTTATAACTAAAATAATCACGTTCGGAAACAGGTCAGATTAGTCAAATGTGCGTGTCACATCGGTGACATGATGCCTAATACCAGTTCTTTCTCCGAAATGTTTAACTGTGTGTTGTGTTTACATAATAAAACATTTACCAACGCCTATAGATAATTATCTTTTCGATAGCCTTGAACGCCTATAGATAATTATCTTTTCGATAGCCCTGGACGCCCGATCGTTGATAAGCGCTATGTTTAGTTGTTTACTCGATAACGCATTCATAATTTCGTCTGACTCACCATTTAAGGTGCTGAATCATATTACCGTACGAGTACAATGCCAGTAATGGAATATTTTAAAGGGTATTTTTACAGAAGGGTTAGGACGAGTGCCTCTTAAAATTTCGCGGGTTGCGGTGGCCGGCATAAAATTAAATTTTAGAGTGAATACATAATAATTACATTTATTATACGGGTTATAATCAGCAATTTTTACTAATGAACTAATTCGGAAATCAGGCAGGCAAGTATGGTCGCGCGACGCGATATAGTACATTACGATACAAGTGCGTAAAAAAAGAAAGTTCGAAACGAGTGGCGATAAATTGAAACACGACCGAAGGGAGTGTTTTAAATCGACACTAGTTACGAATTTCCTTTTCGCACGTGTATCGTACGACGTTTTTCAGTACAGATGGCCCTCCGAAGTTTCGTCCTGACATATAATGAACCACTTCTCGCACTAGTGCGTAAAAAAAACACCATCTATACTGAAAAATGATAAAACACCAGCGTGCGTAGCAGAATGCACAAACGCTCACGAAACGAAACGCTCATAGTTAGATATGTATCTCTATCGCTCTTGCGCATTGCTGCGACAGAGCCAGACTAACTTTGAGATATGCTGGAGCTGGTTTTATGATTTATCACAGAATATATAGGTAACAGTTGTTTGTTCTTTATACATATATATTATACTTTAGGAACCCCGTAAATTATTTCAGGTGACTTAGGGCTCAGGGAGGTTACATGCAGTATACCAATCAAATACCTGAATGTAATGAAAGTCGCATGCGAGTTCTTGCGCTGTGTAAATAGTTCCCAAATAACTATCCTGTATATTCAACTCAACTCAAAAAAATCTTAATCTAATTATCAGAGCAATTTATTGTTTTTATTATTGTTATAATATAAATCATCAATAATAAAATAATAAACCACGTAACGTTGTTTTATCAAATATCATTCATGTATAGTCTTGTCTGTTATAAATATATAAGTCTTATCTTTACTCGCATATTTAAATTCCAATTCTTGTTTACCTATGTAAATTTAAAGGTTAACTGGAGAAATCCCTCGAAGGGATAAGTTCGCTTTTGTACTGTTCTTTACTGTAATTACTGTGTTTTATGTTATTAAGGTAAACGTCCCAATGAATGACACTATTAGGAGGGATTTGAGACATTTTCTATGAAAACTACTTATTATGTCACCCATACAGATTACTGGTGTATGCAGATTTATGAACCAATCCTTCCTTTATGTCAGTGAAACATTACATTGTATAATAGTAATAACATTTCTTTATAATTTCAGTTTCCCTTGAGACCTGAAATTGTACCAATGGATAACACGCGAAAACTCGTATGTCCCAATATATGACTATGGAAAAAAAAATTGGCTGTCCTAATGTATGACAGTGTGATACGGTAATTCCGTAATTATTAGCTGCTGTAGCAACAGCTATCCCTCTCGATACTTCGTCTAATGCCTTTAATACGTCATCTAAACTATATTTTTAGAGTTTGGAGGCATTTTTACTTTTATTTATCTATATCTGTAACCAGTGTATGACACTATACTTTAGACCTAATGAATGACATGTAAATACGTACCTGTCATTCACTCTATATCCATAGTAAAACAGTGTATGACACCCATGTCAGACACTACTCACGTGATAGATAGAACATTTATTTTTACAGGGTATATTATACGTATGTTATACTTCCTTAATTTATTGTCAAAATAAAAACTTGTGAAATTACATTTTGTGCCAATGAATGACGCGGGTGTCATACACTAGTAAAATCTAAAAATTTGTTCCAGTGAATAACATGTCTTTAAAATACTAAAGTAAGGAAAATAAGCTACTTTCAATTTACTAAATCAATTGTTTAATGTATCATCTAACAGTTTATAATGATGTTTTACCAGTAACTTCAAAATCCTGGTTTTTATTTCCACTTTTCAAAAGCAGTTTCTTAACAGATTTAGTAAAAATTACGACGCACAACCAGCTAGATGCACCTCCTTGCAAAAACTACCCCACAGAATAAAAATTACTAAACTTATCATTCACAAATTCTAAACAAAATTCATAGATAACGCTGACGATCGATTAAGTCCTGTATCTTGTTCATACTGTTAACCGATTTCTTATTTTTTTAAATAAACTGTGAAATAGTCATACATTGGGTCAGTGTCATCCATTGGGACGTTTACCTTAGTTGTACAGTAAAAAGTTTATTACTGCTACTACTAATACTAAATTTAACTAATAGGATCACTTTTGGCCTTTATCACCCAATACTAAGGCTTTTTCTAAAAACGCTACATAGGCTTTTTCAGTACGCCACTGACGTACTGGGCTCTGGGATGATATTTATCATACAGAAGTGTCCCGAAATTTTCAAATTCCATCCACCCAACGAGCCAACGGACACCAGGCCCTTATTTCATTCAAAAGCGACCAACATACCGCCATCACCATCCATTACTCTGCCTAGTGCGCGCCTGACATCACTCTGCCTAGCAGCAAGTCCTATCCAATTCACGTCTTGCATCTTGGTGCGGCGAATGATTTCGACATTTCTCACTCGACCATGAAGCCTCATGCTCCCCGCCTGGTTCTCAGCTCCATGGCTCTGTGTGCTACCCTGCTGTGGATTATGCACAGCTTCTTAGTGAGTGATTTAATAGTGCGTGACCTTCACACTTCTTAGAACGTGCGTGATTGATATAGTGATAAATGATAGACAGCCGATCATCTCATCATCATCTTAGCCATATAGTGACTGTGTAGACAGCGTGCCAACCGTTCACGCTACTTAGCGAGAGAACCCCAACTGTCTCTGCCGCACTAATATACCTAGAAGCGCGGTCGTGATATATATGACTACAGAACGTCGGCACTATGGCTAGATTTCTCTCTAGAACTCTCCAAATTATATTGTAACACGTGCAGTGACCTGAAACACGTGAATAAAACATTACTTAAGCGTTAATAGTTATGACTCACAAGAGTTAAACACAAGTAGATAAGGATAAACATATTTGTTGATAAGGGATTAGGAGAAAGATAAACGGAACACCTGTGCTGACCGGATGTTATGTAGATATTTGGGTCGGCTAATAAGTAATCGTTTAGTATGTTTGGGCGTGACTTGGGTGATGAGTCACGCCGCGTCTGGCTGTGTTTGCTAATTGGGCGATTTCCCTATTGAAAACTTGATATATTGATTCACTCATTCACACAGATAATGGTGTTATCAGATACAATGGGCCCATTCCACACAGAATCGATAGCATTCTCCCTCTATTTCACTTCATTTCCTCTATTCACGAGATTTATGAGTTTCTTTGTCGGACTGTCTGTCGAACATATCAAGAGTTCTCCTCACCAAAAATATATTTAGACCAAAAGGTTCTTTATTAATTCTTTACATAAATTAGCAGACAACCGAGAATAAACTGAAGTTAGGGATAGTGTCATGTAGGGTAAGATTGACATAATTTCCTAGAGGCAGGACCAACAGTATTAGGACCTCCTATAATAAGTGTATCGCTTGCCCCTGCGTATATTTACTCCATCTTTTCATTACATTACTTTATTTTATTTTATCTTTATTGGAAAACAAACAGTTACAATTATACAGAATATAAGCTACATGAATATAAAATGAGCCAAAACAGTTTCCACTAACGGAATAAAGCAGAATTGCTCGAAGGGAAATTAATTATAAATATTACTAAGTATATTATCAATTATCGTGGGATAAATAAAGAATAAAGAAACAAAATCTTAGGAGCATCGAAGTAAAGCAACGACATAGATTTGATGTATTTATCTATCAGATCTAATACTTCAAAGAAATTAGATACTAGTATTAGATTTTACCAGAGAAACAAACCGTCTGTATTCTGGTACTTATCTGTTTTTTCTTTTTTCAGAATGGCGCCTGCGCAAAAGAACGTCGACGTCGGCGTATGCGACAGCGACCTGCCTTCCCAAATCAAAATGAGGCTCATGGCTACGGACATTAAGAGTCACCGAGAAGAACATTGTGATAACAATAATTCAGTGGACAATATTAGTGAGAAAGTGAACGTGGATACAGGGTTTGACTTAGAAAAATACGAGTCTATGGATTTTAAGGCGAAGTTCAGATGGCCCGATCTCACAGTACAAGTGTTGTTGCATTTAGTTTCTATTTACGGACTGTACCTGATAGTTACGTTTAAAGTGAAATTCTTAACAACGATTTTTGGTAAGCGTTTTACATTATAAACTACTTTACAGTTTCACCGCAATCTATTTATTTTTCTGTATGTTAGTTTCTTTTTATTTCCTAAGAACCTCCTTTTGATAACAAATACAAAAAAATGTCGTCTTGTCGCAAAAGTATATTTGAGAATAATCGGAATTCTATGAATAGTACACTTTAATTACTATACTTTGGCTTATCCGGTCCTCAATCTTTAAACGATTAGAAAGAAATCCCTCTTAATTTTTTTCTTTTACCTCTGTGTTGTTTTTTGTATAAGTTAATCCGACAACATAATTTTGTTAGAAATTTTCACAGAATTTAGATTAGATGCCTAAATCTAAATGACTTGCTTACCCGTTGCGTAAAGTTAGAAATACGCATGTTTTCCCAAAAACCATTTTTTTTATAAGTTTTTAACAATAACGCCAAAAGTTATAGAATTGTTTTAATGGACAGTAAAACTAGCTGATTGGTTCTGTTGATATTGGTAAACAAAACATATAGTTCCGTGCTTCCGTGACATAAGGCAGACTAACTACTAATCAATCATATTTCAAACAATATAAAAGTGACATTATTTCATACGAGGAGGTCGCGCACCAGCCAGTCGCCAACATACTAAAGCAGTTTCTGTCACTAGAAAAAACTAATTTTTCCCCTCACTAGCTCGGAAACACGTGTTTTGTCCTTTAATACCGGGTAAAAACGCATTTTATCCACTACTGGGTAAAGTAATTTGACCTTGAATAAAGTCAAATTAACTGCTTTAAAATTGATAAAAGTAGGTGAATCTCGTAATAAAGATGATTTACCACCTGTGGAACTACTGGAAGCAGTCGTAAACGCATTTTTTGCGTTGTAGTTTCCTCGCTATAGTGAGGGGAAAAGTTTTGTGTTACACTCGGGTGCAAATGTATTTTACTTCTCGTGTGTTAAAAAATTTTCAATTCCACACTCGGCGTTAAAACACAACTTTGCCCCCTTGTATAACAAATAACTATTAGCACAAACCTTTACCGTCGAATAGAACATTTTTTGTTGCGCCTCTTTGCTAGTGACAAACATGTCAAATTATAGTTGCAAAAATGAGTACCTAAAGAAAGATTATGACATTGTGAACATTTAATATCGTTACTATCAACCATTAGTCCATATGTATAGCAACGTTGAGTACCAGCCATATTACAACTCGAGTAAACACGTTGTAAAGTAACAAACTTGAAAGTGAATCCAGTTCGCCTTTGCTACTAGTCAAATCAGCTTCTTTTTAAGAACTGTCAAAACGATTTGCTAATATGGAATTACTATGAAATACTGAGGAGTAACGTCACGGTCAAATCATTTACTTTATATCTTTCTCTTTGACTTATTTTATTAAATAGAAATCATGTTTAAACATAACGGCTGTCCATATTTTTCTTCTAATTATGTGGTGATTTATTTCGTGCACTGCATAAAATATGTTTTTTTTAAGTATGGGAAACTAGCCTATTATATTTTTATTTGGTTGAAGTGGTTTGACTGTCGTAAGAGATTGGCAATCTTTCAAGAGGGCATTGTTCCTATTCTCGTCAATTTATAAACGTTACACAAAATGCGTACGGTAATTTAGGAAAAAGGTCGCTTGATTTCAGATCGCACTTTTCTCTTTTATCTCGCATAAAGCCGAAATGAGGAGACACACTCAAGGTTATGACAGATGGCGCCACCTTATTAGTCTATTGCACAGATAAATAATTTCATACGTGAGAGCGAGAAGATGATATTTTATTTCACTCTCTCACATATGAATGACAGTGACATGCCCAGGCACTTGCACAGGCGCCGCCTGGCGGGATAAAATGACAGTGTGCCTTCTCTTCCTCTAGTTGACTCAAATTAGGATTGATACATCCTGTTTTGATATAGTTCAATGACTCAGCTGTGTGTGGCAACGTATTTTGAATGTCAGAGTAGCTGCAAGTAATTTTAGTTTACGAATCAATTAAGATACAAACTTATTTAGTTAAGGTACAGCGGGGCAAATCTCGACTGGGGGCAAATGTAACTGGTCCATTTTTTCCATGTTTTATAATGTTTGCATTATTAAATAGAGTGTCCACCGGTTATATATGGTAGGTGTATTCAGTAGATACATGTAGAACTCAACATCATAGTGTAATAAAGGAAAACAATGGATTATTTATAATTGCCCCCCAGTCGAGATTGTCCTGCTGTATCTTATGGTAATAAGAGTACACTTCATGTGTCAAGATGTTTAACGGGCAAAGTTTGAACGGGATGTTGAGATTCGGCCTTGCTTGCTTCGAACCTTTAATAGTACATTACATCAGAGGCCGGGAAAATGAGGATTTCCGGCCAAGTGGGTATATACCGGATAGAGATACGAGGCCGGGAATCCTTTTTCACGCCGAGGCATGTATAGTGCTTTTCTCAAACATACAATGAAATAAAAAAAATGCTCTAAAGGACAATATTTTATAAAAAAAAGTTACTTTGCAGGCCTAGGCCTAAAAAATAATATGAAATCCCTTTACAGTCCTCTCGAGTTGTTGTGCCCAAAAAGCGATACTTCCCAGCCCATTTTAAGGAACGTAAAGACAATATTTCATTGCAGGTTTGAGAAAAATACTTTTATTTACCAACTGTTGATTGTAAATTGATATTGCCCCATCAACAGCCAGTAGTTATAGCGTTTACCATATTTGAAATCAGTCCCACTATGCAAGTCGTAACAGCATAAACGTAAGCACATCGTCCTACGCAACTAATTCCAAACTGACTTGTCTAAAGGGCACTGCGGCGGCCATGTATGATGGGCAGAGGGCGGAATGAGGAGGCACACTGACATTTCATCCCGCCAGGCGGCGCCTGTGCAAGTGTCTAGCATGTCACTGTCATTCATATCATATGTGTGAGAGAGAAAAAAAACTTCTCGCTCTCTTCTCGCTCTGTGCAATGGACTAATGAAGTGGCGCCATCTGTCATAACCTTTGAGTGTGCCTCCTCATTGCTCATGGCAAAAATCAAACGTCAGTAGAGTTGGAACGTTAAATTTTATCGACATTTTCAGCTATCGATAAATTCAGTCACCTTTTACATTTCTGACTTTAACATTGACCCCTGATTAGCTATTCGATCATTTGATTTTGACCTCTTTGATTAAATTAAAAGTGAATTGTATGACATTTGATTACCATTTCTGTCACTAGTCCTTTTGCAACTAATTCACGTTTGAAAAAAATGGCTAACCCAAAACAAAAACAGTCAACAAATGGATAAAGAAGTATCCTTGTCTGAAAAAAACTCAACAATATACGGTTAATGTCAGTTTTTTTTATACTACGTCGGTAGCAAATAAGTATACGGTCCGCCTGATGGAAAGCGGTCACCGTAACCTATGAACGCCCGCAACACAAGGGGTGTCACATGCGCGTTGCCGACCCATTAGAAACTTGTACACTCCTTTTTTGTATAACCAATAGTCGATAAAATTTAACGTTCCAACTCTATTGACGTTTGATTTTTGCCACGAGCAATTCCGCCCTCTGAGATGGGGCAAATGATGGTAGCTTTATGGTGGATGGTAGGTTAAGCTTTGACACTCTTCACATCTCAGACAAAATCTTAGATCAAATTAAACTATTTTCTCATAGGAAATATTTTAATTTGTATTTTTTAAGTAGTCTCACTACTATTAAATAAATAAATATTGGGGACACAATACACACATCAACTTAGCCCCAAACTAAGCTAAGCTTATACTATGCGGTGCTAAGCGATATACATACTTAAATAGATAAATACATACTTATATACATAGAAAACATCCATGACAGGAACAAATATCTGTGTTCATCACTCAAAGAAATGCCCTTACCGGGATTCAAACCCAGGACCGCCTACCTACCTACTAACAGGCAGGGTCACTACCGACTGAGCCAGACCGGTCGTCAAAACTATACTACTACTATACTATAAACACTATACTATTATACTATAAACATTAAATAAATGACATTTACAAAGAAAAAATTACCAATGCCTCCAAGCCAGCTTGGAACGCTTGGAGGCATTGGTCATTTTTAGGGTTCCGTAGTCAGTCCGTTCGTCCGTCCGTCCGTCCGCGGATAATCTCAAGAACCGTTAGCTCTAGAAAGCTGAAATTTGATACTAATATGTATATCAATCACGCCAACAAAGTACAAAAATAAAAAATTGAAAAAAATGTTTTATTAGGGTACCCCCCCTACACGTAAAGTGGGGGCTGATATTTTTTTTTCATTCCAACCCCAACATGTGATATATTGTTGGATAGGTATTAAAAAATGAATAAGGGTTTACTAAGATCGTTTTTTGATAATATTAATATTTTCGGAAATAATCGCTCCTAAAGGAAAAAAAAGTGCGTCCCCCTCTCTAACTTTTGAACCATATGTTTAAAAAATATGAAAAAAATCACAGTAGTAGAACTTTATAAATACTTTCTAGGAAAATTGTTTTGAACTTGATAGGTTCAGTAGTTTTTGAGAAAAATACGGAAAACTACGGAACCCTACACTGAGCGTGGCCCGACACGCTCTTGGCCGTTTTTTTTTTCTTTGTGTATGACATTTATTTAATTTTTTATCTCAGATAAAGGTAAAAATCTGTCCATGTCTTTACAGCATTCCTGACAATTTACACATCGGGCTTCGGCATCACAGCGGGAGTGCACCGCCTGTGGTCGCACCGGGCCTACCAAGCCCGTACGCCTTTACGGGTGATACTAGCGCTGCTGTTTACCATCACTGGACAGGTATGAACTATAAACTTTTTTTTTGCCTGCATTAGTGTCCCACTGTTGGGCAAAGGCCTTCCTTCTCTTTTCCTCCACTCGACCCTATCACTCGCATTTTCCCAACTATTATTAAGGATTATTTATATAGGATTTACAATCTTCATACTAATAATCCATTTTTTAGCGCCATCTGTTAAATACTATTATAACTACACTGATGTCGCCTACATATTTTTTCAAAATGTGTATTGACGTGATGTCATGATATTAAAATAAAAAAAGCATGTCATTTGTTCTTATAAAAAATAAAAACACGCAAAAATAGTTAGGGAAAATATGATTTTGGCCACTTCCAGTCTGCGAAACAGCGCCATCTAGTTTTAAGCCTAAAAGACCCATACATTTCGGGGGTACGCTTTTTTTAGGGTTCCGTAGCCAAAATGGCAAAAACGGAACCCTTATAGTTTCGTCATGTCCGTCTGTCCGTCTGTCCGTCTGTCCGTCTGTCCGTCTGTCACAGCCGATTTACTCGGAAACTATAAGTACTACAGTGATGAAATTTGATGGGAATATGTGTTGTATGAACCGCTACAAAATTATGACACTAAATAGTAAAAAAAAGAATTGGGGGTGGGGCCCCCCATACATGTAACTGAGGGATGAAAATTTTTTTTTCGATGTACATACCCGTGTGGGGTATCAATGGAAAGGTCTTTTAAAATGATATAAAGTTTTCTAAAAAACATTTTTCTTAAAGTGAACGGTTTTTGAGATATCAGCTCTCAAAGTCGTAAAAAGTATGTCCCCCCCCCTCTATTTTTATAACTACGGGGTATAAAATTCTAAAAAAAATAGAGGTGATGCATGCTAATTAACTCTTTCAACGATTTTTGGTTTGATCAAAGTATCTCTTATAGTTTTTGAGATAGGTTGATTTAACTGTAATTTTGGCAGGTGTATAAATTGACATAATAAGTTTATTATATTTGCTGCTACGGAACCCTTTGTGCGCGAGCCCGACTCGCACTTGGCCGGTTTTATAAGGGCTTTGTCTGTCCTGGTATTATATGGTCCTTGCTATTATCTATTACTCTACTACGAAATATAAATTAAATGTCTAGGGGCTGACCCGGCCTACAAGCTACCTTTTACTTGAAAACGTCGCATAATATACCTACGCCGTGTTTTTTGTTTTCCGCTCAAATCGACACGTCGTTAGGTTCTTTACCAGAAACAGAGAAAAGATTTAATCTATGCCAGAAATCACCCTGTATACCGCTTTTTGTTAAATTCGAAAAAACAATGTTTTCGTTGTTTTCATACATAATAAATGAATTAATCGGTGTGAGAGACCCTTAAGATTAACATTCAAGTTAGTGTCAAGTAATTGACGTCACATGTTATAATAAATAATACTTAGAAGTTATAAAGGCCGTACTACACTAATTGAACCATTAAATGAAATTTTCGAATAACTCGATAACAGTAAGAGTTAAAACGCTATTTCTTAGAGACATTTATTGTAATTGACCTAAAGAAAAAGTTAACGGAATGCAATAAAAACACGGTGCCGGTGTACACTACGACTTTAAACTTTAAAGGGGTCTATTGAAGAACATTCATTTAAGTAGCATTCTGTATTCATTCACCTTAAACGTGAAAATCAAATAAGGAGAGGTTATTAAATATTGAAAGCCCTTCTCTTTATAGTCAATAGAATCAGATCTTACCGTCTTATTGCCTTTGATGAGTACTTTCACAGAATTAACAGCAAATCATTTTATAAGGGCTGTTCCGAAAGTTTTTAGCTGCTCCGGTTGTATTCATGCGATTTGTATTTTTCTTATTGTTTTGAGGGATTTTTCATTATTGACTAGATTGGCGATGTAGATTTGGGCTTAGAAAGATATTAGTTTATTTTTTATATTTATTTAACTAGAACGTGTCGACGCCTAACCAACGTGTTTACGTTCTGCATTTATGATCAATTCAGAGTTATTGTACTTATAGGTGGTAGGTCCTAATTGAGAATCTTTACTGTTTATTTACGTACAATTGCGCTTGATTGATTACGTAAATATAATAGTGACTTAGTGGAGGGTGACAAATGAGCCATGTCCTAAAACCATATTGTAACACCACTAACATGATACCACTAGCGCCATCTTGTGCTGAGTAGCGGAACTTCATCTTAGAACGCACATCGCGAATATAAAGACACCGAGAGATGGCGCTGACGACTAGATAGATGCCGCTAACGACTGTGCAACACAGAAACTATAAGTAGGGACGGCGATTTTGTTCGTCATTCGATCTTCAGCTGATCTCTAGTGTAGACGGTTTCCCGGCTCTCTAGTTTATATCACTACTGAGTGTTGCGTACGGTTCCCGAACCTTCACTTAGTACCCGGTGTATCTAGTTGTACCGTTGATTTAAATAAAGATACGAACTTGCTATCCCGGTTAGTTTTACTACTCGCCCTACGCCCGAGCCCCGGTTACATTCTGGCGTACCAACGTTCGGCAAAGGACATCCAAACTGGCGGATTCCGGGAACGAACCTTCGATCACTCCCAAATCAAGACCTTCGCTGCGAGTGGGGCTGAGACCACGAAAACTACACGGACCTTCAAGCAAGAAGAAGAAGATGACTCAGAACATATCCATGTCCACGGAGCAGTTACAGCAACTAGTGACGTCACTTACGTCGGCGGCACTTCAAGCAGCCGGTGGAGCAAGGAATACCACGGCCTCGTTTGCGAACGTGTCGTTCTCTTATGACGGCACTAGAGAGTCAATGCGTCTTGAAGAGTTCCTGTCAGCTGCTGCAGTCTATAAGAAAGTGAACGATATGTCAGACGAAGCCGCCATCATGAGTCTCCCTCTGGTATTAAAAGGGGAAGCTTCAACATGGTGGCAAGGCGTCAAAGAAGGCATTAGCCGTTGGACTGATTTTGAGGCAAGACTACGACACGCTTTTGCACCCAAAATATCAGGCGTACAAATATTCCAAGAAGTATTCTCACGCAGGCAACCCTCAGACATGCTATCCGAAACGTTTATTGCGAAGAACAGAGCTCTGTTGACCCAACTACGCTCACCGGGTTTGACAGAAGAACTACAAATAGACGCGATTCACGGACAGCTGAATATAAACATACGCGAAAGGATACCCCGCGACTCCGTGACAACTTTCGACCAATTACTAACGGCGGCTAGGAATGTGGAACAGGTGCTAGGGGAGAGGGCGTCAACAACGCTGTCTACGACCCCAGGCTCGAAGCGACCTTCCCAAGCTAGCAAGAAGCAGCGGTGTGACTTCTGTCGTGCCACGGGCCATACCGTTGAAGAATGTCGAAAGAGGATGAAGCAAATGGGTGGTCAACCTGGACAAGGCCAACACCCTCCTAAGGAGATCAAGACTGAGTCTACCCAAGCGCCCTCACCAAGTATGTCGACGCTCTACTGCTACGGGTGTGGAATGCCTGGATACACAAGAAGCAAATGTCCTAAGTGTAAGGAAGCTCAACCAGTCAAGATCGAGAAAACTGGCTTCTGCGCCCTATACATCAACTTAGACGCTCGCCCGAGAATGCAAGTGGGGATTGCAATCTTCGATGTTGTTGGCACTGCGTTCGTTGACCCCGGCGCTAAATCTAGTGTAGCTTCATATCAGCTATACAAATGCTTGAAACAAAGACAATGTAGTTTCGCTTCACAAACTGCTAACATATCAATGGCAGACGGCTTGAAACGTCGAGAGGATGTCATGTCCATTACAGTTCCAGTAAAAATTTGTGATCGGACTGTACCCACGACATTTGTTGTACTACCGCACGCCAAAGAAAATAAGACTTTACTGGGTATGGGATTCATAGAAGATGCAGGCATGGTCATCAACATACCCCAACGTTCTTGGAATTTTGTGGAGCGTCCGGATACTAATTATGATTTCATCTTGGAAGAACCAGATAACGTATCCATGGCCCAGTTTGAACCTGACCTATACCCAGGCGTCTTACCCAAGCATACCCAGCCGATACATCGGAATGAACCCAAAGTCGCGACTGAAGCTCCTTCGTACAACCCCGTTCCTGTCAAACGATCTCGTCAAGTATTTGATGGATACGAACCAGAGTCACATCATTTGGACTATATGTTCGCTGACGCAGTACAGTCAATCGAAGAATCTGTCGTTACCCTGTCACCTAAATCTGAGAACCTTAAACCTGCTGGACTCTTGCAAACTACTGCAATAAATCAAAGATTTGAAAGTCTAGCATTTGACTTGTTTGGACCCTTGCCCAAGTCAGTTACAAACAAACACTGGATCCTAGTGGTAGAGGATTTAGCAACGGGATGGGTAGAACTGTTCGCGCTAGAAACGGCTAACGCCGAAACATGTGCTATGACAATGATAAACGAAGTTTTCCTTCGATATGGTGTTCCTAGACGTATTCATAGCGACAATGGATCGCAATTTGTCAGCGCAGTCATGCAGAAGGCTACTTATTGCCTGGGTATTCACCATACGTTTACTCCAGTATACCATCCAGCTGCAAACCCCGTGGAAAGGAAGAATAGAGATATAAAGACTCAACTAGGCATCTTAGTGCAGGACAATCACCCGGAGTGGTCGGAAAAGCTTGCTTGTATAAGATTTGCTATGAACACAGCAACAAGTCTAGCAACAAGTCATACCCCAGCATATCTCACTTTTGGTCGCGAACTTCGATCACCCGACGATGTCAAACATGACCTGAAGCATATCGTGCTATCTGAAAATTTTGTACCGGAAATTACTCCGAAGCTTTTGTTACTAGCGGAAACGCTAAAACAAGCCAGACAGCTTCGTCAGGATAAAGAAGAAACCCGAAAAGAACAAGCTGACAAGGCAAGACGACCTGACCCAGGTTATGAAGCCGGAGATCTAGTGCTTGCCGATACCCACATGGCAAGTCGCTCCGCTCAAGGAATGAGTAACAAATTGATGCCACGCCGCGATGGACCTTACCTTGTGCAATCTAAGCAAGGCGCGACATCATACAAATTAGCAAATCCGAGTGAACCAGATAAGCAAGTGGGAACCTACCATACCTCAGCACTCACCCCATTTAAGGGAAACTATCAAGCCTTGCCAGAACCCCTACAACCGATTAGAAAAAGAGGAAGGCCTAGGAAGGCAGCCGCGAAGACTACCAACAAGAGGAAGTAAAACCTATCCTACTCGCCGGGACGTCATCGTGGATAGAGGGGGAGAGTATGTAACACCACTAACATGATACCACTAGCGCCATCTTGTGCTGAGTAGCGGAACTTCACCTTAGAACGCACATCGCGAATATAAAGACACCGAGAGATGGCGCTGACGACTAGATAGATGCCGCTAACGACTGTGCAACACAGAAACTATAAGTAGGGACGGCGATTTTGTTCGTCATTCGATCTTCAGCTGATCTCTAGTGTAGACGGTTTCCCGGCTCTCTAGTTTAGATCACTACTGAGTGTTGCGTACGGTTCCCGAACCTTCACTTAGTACCCGGTGTATCTAGTTGTACCGTTGATTTAAATAAAGACACGAACTTGCTATCCCGGTTAGTTTTACTACTCGCCCTACGCCCGAGCCCCGGTTACAATATGAAATATCAGATGTTTACAAACAAGTAAATCAAATAAACCTTATTACGTGCAGTAATTTATGTATGGAAAGTAGCAGAAAGGCACAATCGATTAATTTCGGGGGGATCCAAGCATGTTATACAACTATTTGAATACCAAATTCGATCAATGATAGAAAAAAAATCGATTTGTTCTAAGAAGTCAGAAATTCCATACAAAACAACTTTTGGTAAAAAATATATCGTCTCATAACTTCTTTTAGATATGATCCATATTGAAATATTTCACAGAATATTTATTCAAAGCGCATGAGAAGAGCCTGAGAAGCTAACAACTTTCGGAACAACCCTCGTACAATATTACAAGTTTGGAGATCATTCGAATCTTGAGCTACGTTTAATTGGTTTAGAAACAAATCTTCGAATTTCATTGTAACTAGGCATTTGCTGTCACCCTGTCCGCGTTGTAAAAGTTTCAACCCTATTAAGAATTTATGTAACACTAGTTAAGCCCGCGACCTCGCTCGCGTTAAATTCGAAATTGCGGACTGCTCTATACAAACTTCCACCCCCCATTTTAGGGAAATGAGATGTTAGAAAAAGACAAAAAGTTTCCTATGTCACTTTTCATCTCTTAAGCTATCTCTACGTAAAAAATCACGTCAATTTGTCGCTCCGTTTTGCCGTGATAGACGGACAAAGAACGAGACACACACACTTTCCCAAGTATAATGTGGATATACGAGTACTTATGAACGTGATTTGACTTACCTTATAATATATTAGAATATTTATAAAAAGATTGTGTGTATTTTGGCAACGTTCTGACCTATCCCTTTTGATAATGACTATAATAATAAATAATTTATTTTAGTAATAAATATTATATTTATTAGGTAATAGCTTTTGCCCGCGGCTTCGCCCGCGTTAGAAAGAGACAAAAAGTAGTCTATGTCACTCTCCATCCCTACAACTATCTCCACTTAAAAAATCACGACAATTCATCGCTCCATTTTGCCGTGAAAGATGGACACACAAACAGACACACACACTTTCCCATTTATAATATTAGTATGGATGTTTTATATTATACACCAAGGGATGAAATATTCACCCTAATTAATACAAAGTAAATTTATTATTTTAGAACATATTTTTTAGAAAAATAAATAAATGTCACTGTTCTGAACTTAAATGCATGCTATTCTTATAAAAATACCAAAGTCTTTATAAGTGTGCCGTTCAGATTTAAGGAGTTTCGTTCTGATCTTCACCAGCAGTTCCACTGCACCAAATGTCACTGTTCTGGACGTAAGTGCATGCTGTTCTTATAAAAATACCAATGTCACTATATAAGTGTGCCGTTCAGATTTGAGGAGTTCGGTTCTGACCATCATCAGCAGTTCCACTGCACCAAATGTCACTGTTCTGGACGTAAGTGCATGCTGTTCTTATAAAAATACCAATGTCACTATATAAGTGTGCCGTTCAGATTTGAGGAGTTCGGTTCTGACCATCATCAGCAGTTCCACTGCACCAAATGTCACTGTTCTGGACGTAAGTGCATGCTGTTCTTATAAAAATACCAAAGTTACTATAAGTGTGTCTTTCAGATTTGAGGAGTTCGGTTCTGACCATTATCAGCAGTTCCACTGCACCAAATGTCACTGTTCCGTACGTAAATGCATGCTGTTCCTTAAAAAACACAAAAATCACCATATCTTTCAGATTTGAGGAGTTCCCTCGATTTCTCCAGGATCCATCATCAGAACAGAACTGGAACTCCATCATCATCTGAGAAAAATGGGACCAAACTGTATGCATATATCGTACATTCAACCAAAAAAAAAATTTTCAAAATCGGTCCTGTAACGACGGAGATATCGTGGAACAAACATTGAAAAAAAAAATACAGACGAATTGAGAACCACCTTCCTTGAGAGATTTGAGGCGGCGGTTAAAAATGTTACACTGTTAAATTATGAAACGGGGTGTTCAATAGAGAAATAGACAAAAAAAATCACAGTTCATTAATTTAATAGTATTTTATGCAACTGGCGTTTAAGTGAGGTCAAAAAAGAAGTGGCGTGAGTAACAATTTGAGGCGTAGCCGAAAATTGTTAATAAAGACGCCACGAGTATTTTTTAACTCAGTTAAACACCGTTGCATACAATACTTTTTCTACGACCATGCACTTACTTTTTAATAGTTTTCTTGAATAACTTTCGTGAAATTCGCACTATTTCCTGTATTTTGACGCGTCGGCTTCTCCTCTGTTCCTGCCTCACCCTGTCGCTCGCACTCCCCCCGCCGCCGCCAGCCCCTGGCGCCCCGCGCACACCCGCTATATCCCTTAAAGGCTTCCTAACAATGCTTTAAGAGCTATCGTATGCGTGGGTGCGCGGGGCGCCGGGCGGGGGCGGGCATCTTTTATGTAGGGTTTTAACGATCTATTTATGCACAACACTGTAAATGACGAATAACAACACGGGAGTAGAAAAAAGTAAATACAATATACTTGGATAGTATAATATTATTATACTCTAGAGCATTTTATCAATATGTACGCACAGTTTACAACGTTTTACTTTTTGAGCACCAAAAATTCGAGCAGAGTGAAGTTCAGACATTTAGAACATTTTTAAATTGTTTAAAAACAAGACATATTTAAAAATATAATTTTATGAAGCATGATTTTGCTAAAGGTTTATTGCCCTTTAGTTCTTTTGTATTTACTTAAATGTGAACCATGCTGGTTGCATGTCCTCTGGCTATAAGTGTCAGTCTAGTGGGAGCACCCAGCTGTATTTTATGGCGAGCAGGGTTTAATTAAAAAGCTCTGTTGTTGACTGAACTACTTATGTTCGTATGAAAACTGGAATTCGGATTACGAAATGTATCTTTTAACAGTAACTTATAGGTAGCTTAAAAACTGTTCTTGTGAGAGTAATCTGAATCGTTTTTTTCGCCAGCCGACGATACTAAGGCGCCAGGTCTTTCTAACAGCAAACTTCAAAATCCAACAATAATATTAAATAGAGCGCGGACGCGGCAGGCCCAGAAGGAGATGGAGGGACGACCTAGACACCTTCCACACTAACTGGCAAGAAGAGGCACTAAACCGGGAGTCATGAAGGTCAAGGGGAGAGGCCTTTGCCCAGCAGTGGGACACCATTATATGCTAGTAAAAAAATATATTAAATAGATCAGAATCAGAAAGACCTCAGTATTGCCGCCAGGCGAACAAAAAGGATCAGTTAGTTCTGTGATCAGATCCCTCCGCGAGGCTCTTTTACACCGACGCAGTTCATAGGTAAAATTATTAGCTAGTGCTCGATAGGCTAACACCCAATTAGGGCATGCAGACCCGGACGGGTTCCAAGAATTTCATTTCCCGGTTCTAAGGGGATTTTATTCTTTAGTATTTTTAGAGTTCATACCAAAAAGATTCAAAAACAACCCTTATGGCGCGATTCTCTCCGTGTGTCTGTGTGTTTTGAGAGAATTAGCACATTGGATTGGAAATAATTAACAAATTTTTGCCCTATACCTTACTGTGGTTTGTTTACGTTATACATGTAAGGAAGGACCCAAGTAACCATGGTTTGCAAGCAATGTTGCAAATTGCATTATTTGCAATAATTATCATGTTTATCTCGTCAGATTCAACTTTACTAATGATTTACAAATATGTATTAAAAATTTCATTACACAAATACAAATACAGATGCAATTAAAAAAAAATCGGATATTTTGAAAAGAACCGGGAGCACGGGTTCCTAATTTTTAGTCCCGGTTCTTTTGCCACCTTAAAATTACCGGAATTTCCCGGGAAACTGAGAACCGGGAAATACCGGGAGTATGCCCTACACCCAATAAATGATACCCTTCTGTCACATTATTTATTGAAAGTGGCATCTACTGGTACACTGTTTAGCACTGGTAAAAACCTTATTGTGTTCTAACATCACATGGATATAAAAATGACATTAGAATCTTATCAGTCAGGTTGCTGCTTGGTCATTTTGTTCGCATTATAAAAATTAACTATGTCTATGACATTTTGCTCGGCTATTTTCTCTATAAATAGGTTTCTACTAAAATTATATTTTGAGCAGAATGATTCCAGGCCCCGTAGCCGAATGGCATTTCTCCGACGCGAAACGAAAACGAAACGCTGCGAAAGGTAGTCTGGCTCTGTCACGCCAATACGCAAGAGCGATAGAGATAGATATCTACTAGCGTGTCGTGTCGTGAGCGTTTCGTGAGCGTTTGTGCCATTCGGCAACGCACCCAGGAGTTGGGGTAAAACTAGGGGGAAGTAAGTCCGGGTATTTGATGAACACAGCTGAAGAATCTCGGACCAAAGCTAGTTATTAACCAGTACGCAAGCTCATTTATCCTCAAGCATAATATTTCAAACACTGGAATTTTGAACTATACGTTTGCGTTTAAGGGGTGGTCGTTGAAACCTTGAATTGTTTGTAATAAACTTCTTTATTGGCATTCCAGCCGGCTTAGCCGAAGTGACAATCGTTGACGCTAAGTGGGGATCGCAATGCAGTCTGGCTCTGTCGTGCCGCTATAGAGCTATAGAGAGAGACACGCTGACTAGGCGTAAGAGACAGTGACGTTAGTTAGGAACCCTGTTTGATAAAGCCTGCGGCAGATAATCACCAAATTCACCAACGTAGTTACAAGCGAAGTTTATCGGACGCTGTTTCATGCCATGCCTACGCGTTTGCGCATTGAAGATTTTTTGATGTTTTGTATTAGTAGGTATTTAGGATGATAGTATTGTGGTGTGTGGTGACGGGTTAAGAATATCACCACCCCCTTTCTTCCCGTGGGTGTCGTAGAAGTCGACTGTGTGATACGGGTTAATATAAATTGTGGCGTAGGCGAGAGGCTGGCAACCTGTCACTGCAATGTCACAGTTTCGTTTTCTTTCAACCCCTTATTTGCTAAGAGTGGCACTGAAGCTTTAGTAGTTTCATGTGCTCTGCCTACCCTTTTATGGGATACAGGCGTGATTGTATGTATGTATGTATGTATAATATTGTATGGTGCAGTTCAGAAAACTAATTTTACGAGTGTCAAAATTTTAATTAGCAATCTTTCCCGCGGCTTCGCTCGCGTTAGAAAGAGACAAAAAGTAGCATATGTCACTCTCCATCCCGTCAACTATCTCCACATAAAAAACAAATCAATTTGTCGCTCCGTTTTGCCGTGAAAGACGGACAAACAAACAGACACACAAACTTTCCCATTTATAGTATTAGTATGGATTAATCTGTATTTTATGCGAAAGCTGGAATAAGTTTTATTTAAGGAAAATGTTGCTAGATTGTACCGTCTGAAATGATGACAGATAAGGCTTTATACTTGCTTACGGATTTTCTTTTGACTCCTTTTAAGAGCGTCACGTTTAGCTCGTCACTTTAATACTTTTCCAGTAAACGACGAGTAGAAAACCCTTTGTGTTAGACGGGATTATTTTTATTACTGATAAAGTTTATATTGTCTTATATTTTAACAAAAAATTGATACAAATTTTGATAAGATTGAAGAAGCGTAATTGTCGTTTAAAAGTGCTTGATTATGAAGTAGATAGGTATATGAAATTTAATAGGTAAGTATATTAAAGTAAAACCATTTAATTTAATACAAATAAAAATAACAAATACATTAAAACTATTCTAAACTGCCCGTGCCCGTTGCCCGTGTGGTGACGGGTTAAGAATTTCACCACCCCCTTTCTTCCCGTGGGTGTCGTAAAACTGGCAACCTATTCTAAATTTGCTAATCATGTAAACACAGGCGTGAAATTATGTATTCTAAACTAAAAAAAGCTTAAGACCTTAAAAATCTATGTTATTTATGGTAATGGTTCATTAATATTTCTCGTATGTGGGTCTCGTAGTTTTTGCACATTGTAATTTTTCCTCAGTCACCCGTTGACCACGAATGCTGTAACGGTGAAAGGTGTTCGAAACGTCGGGATGAATTATTTATTCATTATTCGCGATATAATCCATTTCCATAGTTTTATGTATTTTATAAAAAAATAAACTAGCTTTTGCCCGACTGCCCGTGGCTTCGCTCGCGTTGAATTCGAAAATTACAGAATGCTCCATATACCTACTTAATCTTCCACCCCCTATGTCACTCTCCATCCCTTCAACTATCTCCACTTCAAAAATCACGTCGATTCGTCGCTCCGTTTTGCCGTGAAAGACGGACAAACAAACAGTTCCTGGCAGGCAAGATGTTTTATCATTTATCGCGCGACCATGCTTGCCGTGCTGCTATCACCTATTCCAACAAATACAATCACGCCTGTATCCCATAAAGGGGTAGGCAGAGCACATGAACTACTAAAGTTTCAGTGCCACTCTTGGCAAAAAGGGGTTGAAAGAAAACGAAAATTGTGACATTGCAGTGACAGGTTGCCAGCCTCTCGCCTACGCCACAATTTAACCCGTATCCCACAGTCGACTTCTACGACACCCAAGGGAAGAAAGGGGGTGGTAAAATTCTTAACTCGTCACCACACGGGCAACTATTAAAAGAGTGCCAAAAATGCTTGCAGCATTGCCGCGTTGCACAGCCAGCGAAATTTGTTGGACCCATATGATTGGTGTGGGAGTATGTCGCCGCGAGGTCTTCTTCTAATCGTATTAATAACAAGGGACGGGTAGTCTATCTCGCGGCGACATACTCTCGCCACGCCTCGGACACTGGCGATCAAATGTATAAAAGAGGCGCGTTCCTAGCACACAGTCTAAGCTCGTGTAGGTGAACACGTACTATGCTTGTATGAGTGAAATATGACAGGTCGACTATGCTATTATATTTTGACAGGCGGTAACTGTGAGGTAACCGAGAGGGGGTGGGCGACACTTTCAGCGGGGAGCGGGAGTACTATCGTACCTACTCTTTATTATGCTCTCGCGCCAATCATGTGCTAACCCTGCAAGTAAAAAAAGTAGATATAAATTGGCTTGTTTACATTATTATAAATCCCTTTTGCGCCAAGAAATAATATATACTGCTGAGTGGATTTGATTTGAGAGATGGAAATTGTGGCAAAGCATTCGTTTTAAAATAAGTTTCCTGACGATGTTTTACGATTGCCTTTTCCAGTTCCTAAGAATTACTTGAAAAAGTCATAAACGTTAAAAGCTTTCATTCCAACTCAGTTAAATATAAACGAATATTATCTTGAATGTTTTAGAGGGGTCAAAAAGGCGAGTGGTGTGGGTAACAATTTGAGGCGAATATTTATATTATAGACTCCGCGAGTATTTTTTGACTTAGATAAACAATGTTTGCATACGAGTCCAATACTTTTTCTACGACCATGCACATACTTTTGAAAGTTTTCTAGAAATAAACACTGTTTATTTGATTTTTGTATGTACAATGTTCTCATATTAAGGGCATTTTCAGAATTTGGGACCCCCAATTAGCGTAAGTTGTTAACAAAAATTAACTCGCTGTCAGTTTTGTGACGTCAATTTTAAGCACAGAATCTGTCTAAAAATTTACTTTTTTCACATTCTGAAAGTACTACTTAGATTATCGCTTAAAGTTTATGTAGTTAACACAAAAACAATATTTTTATAGAAAATAGCGTGTGACACTGGCTCAGAGAGACGGTACGCTTAATTATCCAATCACGTTATTAATTTAGCTTTAGTAGAGAACGGACGCGTTTGCGCACCCCTACTCTTTAATTGTTTAACTAATATAGCATTATTTGTTTAATATAACCAAACCTTTTGTACTTTGTTTGATGTTCTAACGTCAATTACAAATCGTCCCGCTATAATTCCGGTGTCCGGTATGAATTCACTACTCGTTACTAGGTGGCAACTGTGGGTGCCCTCTATTTCGCCCATCATTAATTCGCATAATATGAATTCGCATAACAGATTTGGCATAACATAATTGTTCATAACATTGAATAAGCATAATATTAAAAACGCATAATACTTATCTCGCACAACAATGAATCTGCATAATTGAAATTTGCATACTATTATTACCTATAACTTTAATTATAATGAAATGATTTACCATACTTAATGTATGGAGCAAGTGATTATATCAATCAGGGGCTGATTTTCCAATTTAGAGCGCTCGATTTTGAGTGTTTAATTTTATACTGTCTCATTTATGAAGCATTATTTTAAGCATCTTTTTATGCCAAAAGATACCATTCCTATCGAGGATCAAAAGTTTGTATTTATGTGAAATTAAAAAAAAATATTTTAAAAAATAAATTTAATAGATAACGTTTTTCTCGATTTGTGATTTGTTCCTAGTCGGATTTTTTTGGTCCCGTACAAGGTTTCATTCTTGATAGGAATGGGATCGATTAGCGATTGACCTTTTTCTCGCACCCTGTATGTTTTTTCCAAATTTATCTATAATTTTGATAAATTAAAAATCGAAGGAAGATCTTCTTTACCTCTGTAATAAAATTTATTGACCATTTTTCTGGGTGGCAGCATAATTTTGATAAATTAAAAATCGGGATCTGGGGTGGCAGCACGGGATCTGGTCGCTGCCTTTACTGACCCGCTATCAAAATACACCCTATACAGGGCGTCCCACGGCGATGCCACATGGAGGGAAAGTACCTTAAATATCATATTTTGCTGAAATTTTATTTTTAAATTTAGTAAAATGCATTCATTTGTAATTTTTTTAATTTTTTTTTGAAGAAATTGTATGAAAAAAAATTATCGCGTGGAGGAGGAAAGTAAAAAAAAATAATATAAGTCCTCATAGTTAAAATAAAAAAAAATTAATGCAATTTTACTAAGTTTTAAAAATAAAATGAAGTCTTCTTTCAGCAAAGTATGCTATCTATGATATTTAAGGTACTTTCCCTCCATGTGGCATCGCCGTGGGACGCCCTATCATAGATAGCATATTTTGCTGAAATTTTATTTTTAAATTTAGTAAAATGCGTTCATAATTTTTTTAATTTTTTTTTGAAAAAATTGTATGGAAAAAAATTATCGCGTGGAGGAGGAAAGTAAAAAAAAAATAATATAAGTCCTCATAGTAAAAATAAAAAAAAATTTAATGCAATTTTACTAAGTTTTAAAAATAAAATGAAGTCTTCTTTCAGCAAAGTATGCTATCTATGATATTTAAGGTACTTTCCCTCCATGTGGCATCGCCGTGGGACGCCCTGTATAGATGACATATTGTAACGTCAATTACTTGACATTAACTTTAATGTTATTCTTAAGGGTCTCGCACACTATTTGATTAATTTAGGTATTATGTATGAAAACGAAAAAAATATTTTTCGAATTTAACAAAACGTTGTATACGGGTTCGTTCCTGATAATGAACCTAACGACTTGTCGAATTTAACGGAAAATAAAAATGAACACGGTGTATAACATCACACAATCAGTTTATGTGGATTTTATTGAGATATTATTCCGTATTACATACATTACGTATTAGGTATTTTTCATTAAAAATGGTGTACGAGTAAGTAGGTATACTTATTTCACTTTTTTTTACAACTTAATTAGCCAGTCAAATATAATTTTATTGTATGCCATTTAATCATTCTACGAAGCAAATTTATGCTTATTACAATTATCCCAATTCATCGTTATAACAATTTACATTATGCGCATTAGCATTATACGTAATCTATTATGCGAAATAATTATATGCGTATTCAACGTTATGCGTAATCACAGAATGCGTAATAAACGTTATACCAATTTATATTAGTAGTATTAAGTTATGCGAATTAATATAGAGTTGACGCGTGATTGACGCGTGATTGTCGCTAGATGTCACTTAACTATGCCTATACAAATAATTCGCATTTACTGATGTATGGAGTTACAAATCTTCCCTTACTTATTCCTCTATGATCCCGGTCAATACAAATCTAACTAGGCATTATTTAACTGGCTACCGAAAAGTACAGACAATAGACTCAAAACGGTACCTTTGGTTTCTTAAAAAAATATGTTTCGGTGATTTCGGTCGGACACTAAAGAATTTGTAAAATGCTCCAACTGCCAAGCGTGTCCGCTAGACGAATCTGGTATGGGGCACGTGGCAAGAGTAACATTTAAGGTTGTCGACCTCTAAAGCCCTTCGTTGCTTTCTAAAATGGTATAATATGCGTGGGATTCGATTTCGAGATAATACGGACTACCTACGGGAAGACAACCTGCGATCAACCTGCAAAATTAAATGTAATAACTAAAAAAAATACAAAATTAATGTTTTTTTGTCGCATATTATAATTTGTTTCCAAAGTTTTTATACAGCTGGCTATCGGTGGAGCTCAAAGTTGCTGGCAACCTCTTTTAATGGTTTCATTTTGTAGATCCATGAGGTTATTTTAAAAGTAAAGTATAGCGTGTCTCTATCATTTGTTTGTTTTTGGAGCTCAAAAAGTTGATAGTATAGCTTATTGTTATTATTTTGTAGTTTTTGTATTATGTGGATGTCTACCGTCTCAAACTCTCCCTCAAATGCTCAAAGGTTAACTGGAAGAGATCCCTTAAAGGGATAAGTTCGCCTTTGTACTGAAACTTTTTATTTTAAATATTATGTGCTGTATTATTTTTCTGTACAATAAAGTGTTTACTTACTTTACTTACTTTCTTATTCTGATTAACTCTTCTCCTTACGTGTCGGCATCGTCGTCAGTGCGTAGCGTAACTAATCGTAATTAACAATTTCGATATGATTTACGTAAACCAAACGCGGTAATTTGTTTTGGCAGTAATTGAAATTAACACGTCGATTCACATCAATGAATCTATTTAAATACTAAATAGAATAATAGTATAATTCAGCTTTGACATAATTTTGGTATGAACTAGTGAAACTTAATTAAATATTTGAACAATTTAGGATTGTATTTTGAGTGAGAAACTCTGGTAAATTGTAACGTGCTATAGCGTGTTGTTAGTGTGTTTAATTATTTATTCTGCCAAAAAAAATATATATATATAGGTAATGTATGTGGTAATATTTCAGATTATAGTATCAGTATTACCATGAGAGTTAAACATAAAAGCGGATCCTTAGTTTGCCCGCGGCTTCGCTACAGGTACAAAGTCATATGACAAATATGTACATTAAAATTTACAAAAATATCTTAATTGTTTTTTATAAAAAATAATTTAATAGAAACATAAACACCTTAAGACACAATTGTTTAAATTTAGAGGCCAGTGTTGCCGTTATATATATATATAGTTACCGCCTCTTTACGGGCCTGTTCACACTAGCTATTCTTTTCGGCGATTTTTGGGCGATGCGAGATCGCGGCGAGCACGCAACGAGCTCGCCGCGGGTCGTCGCGGCATCGCAGCAATTTTTTATCGCGATTGTAACGCCGCGTACTCGCGGCAAGCTCGCCGCGATTTCGCTGTTGTTATCTTTACGGGCTTTCATTATTCACAAAATGGACGAAGAGATACTTTTAGCTGTGTTGCTCAGAAGGCGATTAAATCGAAAACGAAAATCAAATCGTAAATTTTGGGAGGATCCCGCATGGGACTACCGCCTAGCAGAAAGTGATTATAATATTTTGTGCTCTTTCGCAAGCGTGTTGAATGTAACCCAAAACAGTACATTTCGTTATAAGTGCGAGAAGTATGTCATTACTTCACGAGTCCCGAGACATTTTGCCACGAGCGGCACGCCAGTGGCAAATCTCGGGACGAGTGACTGTGCTGGACGCTTGCGTATTTCTTCTATAAACAATTAATTATAAATTTCTGATACCATTTTCGCGTAACGGGATGCAAATGCGTCTTTGACTTGAATGGTAGCATAAAGTGGGTAGATTAGATTGTCTACGTCATAAACAATCGCGGCGATATCGCAGCTTGCTCGCCGCGTGCTCGCGGCGATATTATGCGATAAAATAATCGCCGCGATGCCGCGACGACCCACGGCGAGATCGCTGCGTGCACGCCGCGATCTCGCATCGCCTAAAAATCGCCGAAAAGAATCGCTAGTGTGAACAGGCTCTAAATGTTGGCCCTTTGTTGCGCGTAACCTTTCTAGTAGATATATGTATTATTATATGCCTTTATGCTGAAATACATTAAATTTCTCCTTTTGAACTCTAGTAACTTTATTAGGTAGTTACGTAGGTAGGGCAGTTCAGAACCGCTTCGTCCACAATCCTGTTTTGCCACATTCATACACGTGTAAATGTATGTGAGGAAATAGGACAGGACAAGTTGGAACTTGTCGTATCCTATTTCCTCATTTTCTTTTTCTCTTTATCATTCCTATATGGTCCACGGTGCTAACTTGTCCACATTCCACATTTCTGGCATTGTTTGGTGTCGAAATGACAAACGAATAAGAAATTCCAAGTATACAGCCTGTAAACGTAATACGGGCGATTAATGAAACCGGGCATAGAATTAATTGACAACATTTCATATTTTCGACTACTTCTTTTTATTGTTTGGTTTGAAAGAACTCAAAACTAAAAGATACACGTATTTTTTTATTTTTCCAAAAACTGCTATTTTAATGCGAAAATCCCTTTTTATTACTACTTCGAACAGAAAGAGCGTAAGTTACAAACGTCAAGACACAGCTTCGTGACGTCACATGTGTTGTTTCATACACCTAAGAAAACGACAAAATCATTCCTAAAAAAAAAAGTTTTAACAGTCAGCTTAAACAGTCCGGTATGTCTGACTGTCAAGTGGCACTGTCGACCACTAGTGAATGACTACAAATCATAGACTAAGCCATGATTTTTTAAATATCTTTGCTACGAACTGTGATAAGTTTCACTGTCAAACTCAAGTGACATCCCAACTGGAAGATTTTTTTGATATAGTGGCTGCTCTAAATCAGCTATTTGACGTCACTTCCCCTTTAAACTATTTTTAAGATTTTTTATACTAAAAATGCGGAAAAAAAAATTAAAAAAATGATTAATGTGATCTACAAGCGTATATCTCGAAATGGTTTTCGATTTAGGGACATTGAAAATTTTGAAACGTTGTCAATTAGTGTTATTTTAAACACCTTTAAAAAAATAGTTTATTTAACAAACACTTATCTAGTAATAAGTGTTTGTTAAATAAACTTTTTTTAAAGGTGTTTTTGAGTTACTCTTAATTTTGACCCCATAATGATTTTTTGAAAAATTTCCTAGCCGCTATGTACTGTAAACGTGGTTGCGATGGCAATCAACAATGACAACTGTCAACGAGCGTCGCGAGTGTGTTTTCATTACATTGCAGGCCGAATTATTTTATATGGAAAAAACATTTATCTCAATTTTAAGTAAAATTTATCTAATTAAATTTCTTATATACCTACTCTTACTCACCACCGTGAAGAGATTCGCCCGTATTAGGTTTATATCCTAAGATATAAATGAAAAGTGTCTTATTTTTAACCGACTTCAAAAAAGGAGGAGGTTCTCAATTCGACTGAATGTTTTTTTTTTTATTTTTTTTTTTGTATGTATGTTATTCGATATCTTTGAGAATCATGGACCGATTTTCAAAATTTTTTTTTCATTCGATCAGGTATAACCCCGAGATGGTCCCATTGGTACCAAGTCGGGGTCTGATGATGGGATCTTGGAGAAATCGAGGGAACTCCTCAAATGTTATAGGCACATGTAATGTTTCTAGTGTATTTTTCAAAGGTACACCAGTATTTACGCCTGATGGTGATAACTTTATGTGGCTGAGCTGATGATGGAAGGTCAACTCCTCAATGGTTAGGAGTTAAAGGATAATTCTTTCACTACTGTACATATATTCGGACTGATACATAAAATATCAATAGGAACCACTAAAAATCAACAAATAAATAAACTTTTTAACAAAAAATAAAACCGCCTTCAAAAATGAGCGCGTTACAAAACACGGAGAAACTAAAAAGCAAAAAATAATAAACCTTTGAATTCAGATTTCTTATCGGATTGCAATAATCTAAACATCCAAATTATAAACAAATCAATTATTTTTGGAGTCGGTACCAGCCTGCACGGTTGGGTGGTGCAAACAGGAATAGCAAGGTTATGAACAGGTCTGGTACCGACTACAAAAGTAATTGATTTGTTTATAATTTGGATGTTTAGATTATTGCAATCCGATAAGAAATCTGAATTCAAAGGTTTATTATTTTTTGCTTTTTAGTTTCTCCGTGTTTTGTAACGCGCTCATTTTTGAAGGCGGTTTTATTTTTTGTTATATAAGATCAGTCAGGCAGGATAATGGTTGGTATTTACCATATAGGTAGGTATATCATTGCGACTTCTGGAACAGCTGACACTATGATCGAAGTATAGACTGTGACTTTAATAGTAATATGAATAAGTTGGGAAGGTGATGATTATACCTACTTAGATATTTTTCTGGCACGAACGTCAAGTTGTAAGTGCTTGACAAAATAAAAACATCGACAATCCTTTTATCGATAAAATAGCCTTATATACATAAGGTTAATAATTACCCCTAATAATAACCTCTAAAATCTTGAATAATAATGTAAGAACTTATTTAAACCATTAAAATATGGTTCGTTTTATTATTATTGTCCATTTATTTTCAACCATGTGACATTTGTATAAAACATTAATGTTATATACACCTAAATTCAAGCCTATATTCCCTAAACGGGGTAGGCAGAGCACATGAAACTACTCAAGATCCAGTAACACGGCAATAATTAATGACATAATTATTATAATGTAAGTTATCGATGAACTAAATATTGGAAGGGAATAACTAGTGTCATTTCGTTCGTGCTAGAAAAATATCTAGGTATAGTGATGATGAATTTTAGTTGCATTTGTAGGCGATTATAATTTCCACGGGAATGAGTATTGGCACTGTTTCAACGTCAACGACAAAATCTGCCACTTACCGAAGCAACATAAACTTTCGTGCTTACATTCAGTTTTTAGGGTTCTGTACCTATAGTAAACTAGGAACCCTTATAGTTTCGCCATGTCTGTCCGTCCGTCCGTCCGCGAGTAATCTCAGTAACCGTTAGCACTAGAAAGCTGAAATTTGGTACAATATGTATATCAATTACGCCGACAAAGTGGTAAAATAAAACCGGCCAAGAGCGTGTCGGCACAGTATAAGGATATATCAGTAGTTAATCTCCGGCAGCGGCGGCGCGGTCGTTACTACTGCGCAAGGTCACGCAGGGTTGTACAACGTTACTATAATCGACTTCGTACAATGTAAGTTGTTGTAAATCTAATAGGTACTATTAACTGTAAGTAGGTTTTAGTATAACAATACCACGTCATGACACCACATTAGTCAGTATTGAAGATACAAAAAATCATTATAAATATATTACTCTCATACGCGCAATAGTAGATTGTGTAACAATAATTGCAAAAGCGTTAATTTAAGTGTTCATTTTATATGTTTTCTCTAGAATACACCCAATCCATCACAATAAAAAAAAGATTCGTTTGAACTAGAAACGTAGGTACCTACTGTCCTACTCGTATTAGTAACTGTGTATGGCGCTATGCTAGTACCAACGCTCTTTCTACCTTTTTATCTAATAAAGATTCAAGTACGTATTTGTTTCTTAAATACTGACGAAATCATATTTACATAAAATGTTTGAATAGATGTTTGCACAATATTTAAGTAGGTACCAAACTTTCGAGCTAGATAGATCGCAGCATCTACCTAAATGTCGTTACAGATAAATCCTTATTGATTTTAATGTGTCATTCTAGCTTTAAATCTCACTTTTACGCCATTTACGTAAGCAATAATGTACCTAACACTGCAAATATATAACAACCACTTACTTTTCTGGGTGTCTAGGAATTCTAAAGAATGACATTTCCGCATTTTGAGAACTTTCCATACACCCATAAACACTACAGTAACGAAAATATGTCTTCGGTGCTGACGTCATTTTCTCCCGAACTCAACACGTCAACACAGCGCGCAAACGCGGCCCCGACTGTCCAGCCCAATAATCACCAGTTTCGCATGTTTTCGCCGCATGCGAGGGGAGGGAGGGGGACACACCGCGCGGCGTGAAGTTTGTAAGAAGAGTTATTACTGGTTTTATACTGTGGTGTCGGGCCACGCTCAGTGCAGGGTTCCGTAGTTTTTCGTATTTTTCTCAAAAACTACTGAACCTATCAAGTTCAAAACTATTTTCCTAGAAAGTATTTATAAAGTTCCACTTTTGTGATTTTTTTCATATTTTTTGAACATATGGTTCAAAAGTTAGAGGGGGGGGGACGCACTTTTTTTTCCTTTAGGAGTGATTATTTCCGAAAATATTAATATTATCAAAAAACGATCTTAGTAAACCCTTATTCATTTTTAAATACCTATCCAACAATATATCACATGTTGGGGTTGGAATGAAAAAAAATATCAGCCCCCACTTTACATGTAGGGGGGTTACCCTAATAAAAGATTTTTTTCCATTCTTTATTTTTGCACTTTGTTGGCGTAATTGATATACATATTGGTACCAAATTTCAGCTTTCTAGTGCTTACGGTTACTGAGATTATCCGCGGACGGACGGACGGACGGACGGACGGATGGACGGACGGACGGACGGACGGACGGACGGACGGACGGACAGACAGACATGGCGAAACTATAAGGGTTCCTAGTTGACTACGGAACCCTAAAAAGTGGAAAAATAGTTATTTGTTTTACTCGTACAAGGGGGCAAAGTAGTTGTTTAACCGCACGTGCCAATATTGATACCCGAGCAAGCGAAAGATTCCAATATTGAACCGCGAGCGTAGCGAGTGGTTCAAAAAGTGGAATCTTGAGCGTTGCGAGGGTTTCAAGGCACGAAGGTTAAACAAACTTTGCCACCGAGTGAAACACAAAATTTTTCACCACACCAACACGAACAAAATACTGACTATAAAATATCAAACTAAATCTATTCAATATTTATTCAATATTTATAAATTTATTCAATATTTATGATTCAAAATCATCATCTAAAGGTAATTTTTAGCAGCCAGCTCAAGGCATCACGTTAAAATTTGTATGAAATTACTTTGCACTCTTGTGGATAAAATGCAATTTTGCTATCTGTTTTCAAATAGCAAAGTAAGCCTTTACCAGTTGGTGTGGTTAAAAATGTTTTATTAGGGTACCTATACGTAAAGTGGGGACAGTGGGGAGTGATTTTTTTTTCATTTCAACCCTAACGTGTGATATATCGTTATTCGTTGGATAGGTATTGAAGAATTAATACGGGTTAACTAAAATAATTTTTGATAATGTTTGTATTTTGGGAAATAATCGCTCCTAAAGTAAAAAAAAAACTGTCCCTTGAAACATAAGTCCAAAAAATATGAAAAAAATCACGAAAATAGAACTTTAAAAAGAATTTCTAGGAAAATTATTTTGAACTTGATAGGTTGAACAGTTTTTGTAAAAAATGTGGGAAACTACGGAACCCTATACTGAGCGTGGCCCGACACGCTTTTGGCCGGTTTTTTTTTGATACAATTGGAGACATGGCTTTTGTTTATGACAAGGCGTCCAAAAGGTTAGACAGACAACAGAACTGTGAACGAATCGGTCCTAAGCCAGTGGCGCCCTATATATACTAGCTTTTGCCCGCGGCTTCGCTCGCGGTAAATTCGAAAATTGGGGAATACTCCATCTCTTCTCTTCCTCACCCTTCCCCGCTTTAGGAATGTGGGGGTTGGAAAGAAACAAAAAGTAGCCAATGTCACTCTCAGTCCCTTCAACTATCGCCATTATTAGAAAATCGCGTGAATTCCTCGCTCCGTTTTGCCATGAAAGACGGACAAACAAACAGACACACACATTTTCCCATTTATAATATTAGTATGGATTTTCAACCCATAATAAACTCTCTACCTGCTCTCCTAAACAATATTTGTTTCAAACAATTGAACAAAATGAAATAGGTAATAATTTGCTTTGTCTACCACAAATTGAGTCAATTGATCTTGACCCTGGTTGGGTATTCACAACACCTTGAACACAGGCGGACCAGTATTAGTTGACCTCTATTTATGCATTGTTGTTCTCTTTCTAGTTTAAATTGCATGCTTCAGCGATATTATAATGAAATGTTTTGTAAATGGAGTAGCCTTGACCATTACTTTAAAAAATAGACCCTACCTATTGAGCTGAAGCAATTTGACAATCATCTACTCGTATTATATTAAATGAGCTAGGCTAAGGTGTAACAAAGATAGCGAATATTCGTTGAATGCCATATTCGGCCACGTCTTTGCCTTTGACTAGTCTGTGGCCAAGAGTAAGCCCATTTATAATATAAAAAAAGGGAAAAATAGAACAAAAATGTTTTTATATTAAAGGAAAAAATGGAAAAATTTACGCTTCCGGCGGGAATTGATTTAAAATATTAATTGAGCTACGGAAGCCACGCCGGACATCGCAAATCTTTCCATGCCTTTCCTTATGTACACACGTCTTCTAGACGTCACCCCAAGACGTGTGTACATAAGGAAAGGCATGGAAAGATTTGCGATGTCCGGCGTGGCTTTCGTAGCTCAATTGGTTAAGAGCCTTGCACGGATTGCAAATGATGCGGGTTCAAGTCCCGCCGGAAGCGTAAATTTTTCCATTTTTTCCTTTAATATAAAAATGTTTAGAATCGTTAGCAGACGTTTCTGCTTGTTAAAAATAAAAATGTTTTTGGCAACCGGACTATACCTTTAAGGGCCACTTGCACCAACGAAAATGGAGGGTTAACCCGAGAGTTAACCCAACATTTTATATGGAATTTGACAGATGACAGCCCACTATCCCTGAGTTAAGTGGTTGGTGCAAGTGGGCCTAATAGGTACTTGTGTGAAAAATAATAATGCCATACACATTATCAATTTATCACTTCCAAAATCCGTAAAATGTAAATTGTAGGTACATAGTTCACGAGTCATATACTTATAGACGTTTGTTACAGTCGAGTTCATAAATATCTGTACATTTCTTCACCTTAACTCGTAGCAATAAGGTGAAAAATGTACACATATTTATGAACTCGACTGTACATGACACGAAAGGTTATTGAATGTTAGTTGATTCATACAAAAGTTGTTAGGAAAAAATATCTAGTTTAAGAGCTAAACCTAGCGCAATTAACTATAACAATATACTTACACTAATTTTATTACTTTTATTATATATCAAATCCATCTAAGAATCTGAACAAGCAAGCACATTGAAATAATTAATCAACTGCATAAAATATTCCATTACATACGCTTACTGGCTACACATCGCACATCACGGGACTGAATTCAGACAATTATTTAAATGCTTAAGTCCCGTTTTGTTCTAAAATTATGAGTGCGAATTGAATTCAGACAATTATTTAAATGCTTAATTGTACGGCATTCACAACAAACGAACACATTTACCTACTAGCAATTAACGTCCCGTGCCAACATTCCTACGGTTGTACCGCGTGTTTCCTGTAATCCGAGCAAATAATGAGAAGGCACACTCAAAGGTTAATGACAGATGGCGCCACCTGATTAGTTCATTTCACAGATAAAGAATTTCATACGTGAGAGCGAGATGTTTTTTCTCTCTCACAGTGACATGCCTAGGCACTTGCACAGGCGCCGCCTCCTCATTAGAGATTGATAAAAAAAGAGTAGAAATAAACAAGTGGCAACATGGTATAGTGTTGTCCCGTTTTCTCACACAAATCATTTTAAAAGGAACGAAGATGAAATTGTGACTAGCTTGTACTATTTAGAGCCTGTTCACACAAGCGATTCTTTTCGGCGATTTTTAGGCGATGCGAGATCGCGGCGTGCACGTAGCGAGCTCGCCGCAGGTCGTCGGCGGCGGGGCGGCGATTATTTTATCGCATAATATCGCCGCGAGCACGCGGCGAGCAAGCTGCGCCGCGATTGTTTATGAGGTAGACAATCTAATCTACCCACTTTATGCTACCATTCAAGTCAAAGACGCATTTGCATCCCGTTACGCGAAAATGGCATCAGAAATTGATAATTAATTGTTTATAGAAGAAATACGCAAGCGTCCAGCACAGTCACTCGTCCCGAAAATGTCTCGGGACTCGTGAAGTAATGACATACTTCTCGCACTTATAACGAAATGTACTATTTTGGGTTACATTCAACACTCTTGCGAAAGGGCACAAAATATTATAATCACTTTCTGCTAGGCGGTAGTCCAATGCGGGATCCTCCCAAAATTTACGGTTTGATTTTCGTTTTCGATTTAATCGCCTTCTGAGCAACACAGCTAAAAGTATCTCCTCGTCAGAGTCCATTTTGTGAATAATAAAAGCCCGTAAAGATAACAACAGCGAAATCGCGGCGAGCTTGCCGCAACAATCGCGATAAAAAATTGCTGCGATGCCGCGACGACCCGCGGCGAGCTCGTTGCGTGCTCGCCGCGATCTCGCATCGCCCAAAAATCGCCGAAAAGAATCGCTAGTGTGAACAGGCCCTTAGTGTGTTAAAGCTGACTTGAGCTAAAAAGACGAACATACTGTGGCGGCATTTACATAATTAAATAAATAAATAAATATTATAGGACATTCTTACACAGATTGACTGAGCCCCACGGTAAGCTCATAATGGCTTGTTTTGCAGGTACTCAGACAACGATATACATATAACGATATATGAGTATTTGTATATTAATACAAATACTCATATACATAGAAAACATCTATGACTCAGGAACAAATATCTGTGCTCATCACACAAATAAATGCCCTTACCGGGATTCGAACCCGGGACCGCGGCGTAGCAGGCAGGATCACTACGCGCTAGGCCAGACCGGTCCTCATAATGGATAATTTTTAAGAAAAAAAAACCGCCGCCTGATGAAAGCTACTTGCGAATGTTGGATTATCTAGAAATGTGTAGGTATTTTTTAAAGCTGCTTTTAATGCTTTAATTATTTGATGGCAACACATTTGTCATTTGATATTTGCCACGCAGTCGCTTTTCGGTGAAGGAAAACATCGTGAGGAAACCGGACTAATCCCAATAAGGTCTAGTTACGGGTTGGAAGGTCAAATGGCAGTCGCTTTCATAAAACTAGTGCCTACGCCAAATCTTGGGATTAGTTGTCAAAGCGGACCCCAGGCTCCCATGAGCCGTGGCAAATGCCGGGATAACGCAAGGAGGATGATGATGATTTGATGGCAACACAAATGAATATACGTACACCGTTAAGGTTTGAGGAGTTTCCTCAATTCCTCATGAATCCGATTATATGAAATCGAAGCTTGACAAAATTTGACTTGAAAACTCAATATTCTTAACAAACATAACTTACATAACTAAATAAATGTCACTGTTCTGAACTTAAATGCATGCTATTCTTATAAAAATACCAAAGTCACTATAAGTGTGCCGTTCAGATTTAAGGAGTTCCGTTCTGATCTTCATCAGCAGTTCCACTACACCAAATGTCACTGTTCTGGACGTAAGTGCATGCTGTTCTTATAAAAATACCAAAGTCACTGTAAGTGTGCCGTTAAGATTTGAGGAGTTCGGTTCTGACCTTCATCAGCAGTTCCACTGCACCAAATGTCACTGTTCTAGACGTAAGTGCATGCTCTTCTTATAAAAATATCAAAGTCATTATAAGCGTGCCGTTCAGATTTGAGGAGTTCCGTTCTGACCATCATCAGCAGTTCCACTGCACCAAATACGTAAATGCATGCTGTTCCGTACGTAAATGCATGCTGTTCCTTAAAAAAACACAATAATCACCATATGTGTGCCTTTCAGATTTGAGTAGTTCCCTCGATTTCTCCAGGATCCCATCATCAGAACTAAGTTCTGAGAAAAACGGGACCAATCTGTATGCATATACATTAAATAAAAAATAAAAATCTAAATCAGTCCAGTAACGACGGAGCTATCGGGGAACAAACATTAAAAAAAAAACATGCAGACGACTTGAGAACCTTCCTTCCTTGAGAGATTTGAGGCGGCGGTTAAAAAACTCATACCAACAGGAAAAACACATAATAGGCCCGACAGTATCTAGCCTGCGATATAGACTACCCGTCCCTTTCTACATAGTTGTGTGACGGGTAATAGTCTAAGTCGCGGGCCAGTAGCCATCGCACGCTAAATGAGTTAGTTACCTCCTTTGTCCTTCACTACATAGTTCTTCAAGAAGCGGTGTTTAGGGTTCCCAGGGATTGGTAACGTGGTCCCCTCCGTTGCATCTTATGTTCATGGGCGACGGGGGCCGTTAACCGTCAGGTGGTCTGTCTGCTG
Organism: Leguminivora glycinivorella; assembly: GCF_023078275.1. Classification (NCBI taxonomy): domain Eukaryota; kingdom Metazoa; phylum Arthropoda; class Insecta; order Lepidoptera; family Tortricidae; genus Leguminivora; species Leguminivora glycinivorella. The sequence goes on from NC_062971.1 coordinate 28,167,151, forward strand.
CCTGCTCTTGCCTATCACATAAAAAAGTTTAGATCTGTTCCGTGCGTGTTTACGCGGTTAATAGGTATTAAACACGACACTTTCAGTTTACGAGTACACCTACTCACAGGATTAAGTATACTTTTAAAGAGTCGAGTCGGCTATCGGCACAGTCTCTTGTGTTTAAATAGTGTAGGTACTCGTAACATTCCCGCACCCAAAACTCAGTGCTTGTACCAAAACCATGTGTACAAATTGTTGACGCACCTTGTCGAACGATACGCTACTCACTGTCGTACCAATACGAAAGAACGAGAGAATGAGATATCTACGATAAAATATTAAGCGTCATCGATTACACTCTTGGTTAGATGTACGCTTATTTTACTAAGATATGAGACTATTTTGACTTAGCAGATTAAGTATCCCAATATCGGGACAAAGGTAATATTTTCGAGATGTCGAGCTAAAATAAAATCTTGTAAAATAAAATCAAATAAGTTTGTAATGATAAACAAAATATAATAAAGTTATTTAAGGACTAAGGTTATCATGTGTATTTTATCTATGTGAACCTATCCGGGCGTAGCGCATCAGCAAGTTTGACATGTTGTTACCCGAAATTTTCAGTATGTCGGGAGTCGCGAAGAAATAAAAAAAACCGGGAAAATCCTGTGAAATTGTAGCCATCTGGCAACTCCAAGTTAAAGTGAAAACTGACCGTTGGTATTCTTTCCAGCGCGACATATACACGTGGGCGCTAGATCACCGCGTGCACCACAAGTACACGGAGACGGCAGCGGACCCGCACGACATCCGGCGCGGCTTCTGGTTCGCGCACGTGGGCTGGCTCGTGCTGACCCCGCACCCCGCCGTCGAGGACCGCCGCGCTGCGCTGAAGCTCACCTCGAGGGACCTCGAGACGGACCCTGTTGTGGCGTGGCAGAAGAAGTAAGTTACAGTCATCTCCTGGCGGCTTAGAACAACTTGCGATCTCGCGCCTTTAAAAGCGCGAGAGCGCAAGCTGTGCTAGACCGCATGGTCAAAGTTTATAAGCGATTGGCGGGTCTATAATAATTCGAAGTTTCACTGGTCATGACCGTGCCGCAGCGAAACTGATCGACATTCCATCAAAATGTCAAAACAGAGATTCGTGGAAAGAAAGGTAGCAAAATAAGTTTGCGATGGAGCCGCTTTGAATAAAAACACACAAGTATGTACAATTGTACATAAACCCAAAAGTCAAATCATCATAAATATTATCCTTCCTTGCCGTATCCGGAAATGGGGACTTTATCAACAGTTATTCACCGGATAATGGAGTGCAAGTGCTCTGATGTGCTCGCAAAATCAAACTTTTGTCTTAAAGAATGAAGATGCGATTACACTGCATGCAGCAGCTTTGCAAACTAATACCTACGTATAAGAGAGCTGGTCTACCTTTAGATTTTTCAGAAGCTGATAAGATTGTAATGATCTAGAACTGTGTTTACGATCACGTGTGCGAAGCTGAGAGGGTACACTTTCGGTAGACTAGGTACTAGTATACTAGGGTACCTATCCAACGTCTCACTTGCTTACGCTGTGTAATCGTATCTTCACAAGCTCTCCCTGTGGCTCTTCTGTAGAGGCGCGACAGAGCCAGACTAAGTTTTGATTGCCAGTCGCCACATAACGTTTAAAAAAATAAAATAAATAAATAAACGTTTAGTATTCTTACTTCGGTCACACCTCGGACACTGGCGATCAAATTTATGAAAGAGGCACGTTCCTAGCACACATTCTAAGCTCGTGTAGGTGAACGCGTACTATGCTTGTATGAGTGAAATATGACAGGTCGACTGTTCGCTTTTTTGACAGGCGGTAACTGTGAGGTAACCGAGAGGGGGTTGGCGGAACTTTCAGCGGGGAGCGGGAGTGGCCATACTGTACGATAGTACCTACTCTTTATTATACTGTGCTTCGGTGAGCCCGGTTGGAGTCACAACCCATTTTTTGCTGGCACCACACGGCGCCAAGTCCAAGCTGCGTAAATTTTACCTTCTATGTCATACATCAAGTCAAAGGGATATAAAGGATCTACCGAGAAATCGATGCTTTATATTTCATTAACAATCATAACGCCTCAGGACGCTTAATAATTGGCTTTTCTTCACGTTAAAACTGGAATATCAATTCTTGCTCCCATATTCGGGAAATATGACTAGATACTTATCGGGGTATTTTAATGACCCGCTTCCGATTTTATTAGGTTGAAAATTTTAGGAAATTGAATTAAATTGTGCCAAGGAAGTAACTCAATCCAATTTAAATTTTAGAGAAAGGCAAATTTAAATTTCGAGACGTTGTGATCGTCGTGATTGACATGAGTAAGTGATCGTCATTGCGCTTACTATACTCGTATCTCAATATTATAAGATAATTATAATATCCATCGTATCGTACAGTCGTATGTCGCTGCTTTATGGCCCTAGAGCGCAGATTTACTACAGAATAAATTAACCTATAAAATTATAGGTACAGAAAGGGCACTTCTTACCAAAACCGACATTTGGCAGCGGTTCAGAGTCGAATCGTACTATTACTAATGTATGACGCTATTTGATCCTTCGCCTACTTAGAGCTGTTAAACATCAAGTATCTAGATGTAATTATCTTATATCTGAGCTGGATACGTAGCCGAATGGCACAAACACTCATGAAACGAAATGCTTGTAGATAACTATCTCTATCGCTCTTGCGTATTGGCGCGACAGAGCCAGACTACCTTTCGCGGCGTTTCGTTTTCGTTTCGCGTCGCAGAAATGCCATTCGGCTACGGCACCTGTGGTAGCGCTCGTCACACGCAAAGTGACATCGAGTTGTACTAACCCTAATAATTGCTACATAGCAATTAAAGTCTAACAAAGCCGAAATCACTGAATCAGGACAATACAGTGTTCTAACACCACCAAATAAATGTAGGCTGGTACAGACAGTATCAATAGTAGCGGATGAAACAACGAATCAAAATTATCTGCATTCCAAAATAACTTTTTTAAATAAATATATATCTGTCTGTACAATTCGCGGTTAGAAGTATCATAGTCTAATAGTAATTATAATATAATATAGACTTTATTGGAAATCATGCAGACTCCATGTTTGAGCAAGGTTCGTATCCTACCGATTGCGCCATGTAAAGTACTAGGAATCACACATATTTAACCACTTCAGCTGATTGTCCACAGATTTATTTACTTTCATATAAGAACTTAAAAAACCGAAACCAGACTAATCCCAATAAGGCCTAGTTACCCTTAGGGTTGGAAGGTCAGATGGCAGTTGCTTTCGTAAAACTAGCGTCTACGCCAAATTTTGGGATTAGTTTTCAAAGCAGACCCCCAGGCTCCCATGAGCCGTGTCAAATGCCGTGATAACGCAAGGAGGATGATGATGATTCATTAGTGTTATTATTAATTTACAGGTGTTTTTAAGTTACACTTAATTTTCACCTCATATATAAATTTTTGGAAATTTTCTCAGCATCAATGTAAGTACTGTAGCTATGAAATATTGTGATGACACTTAATGACATTACATGTTACGTCATACTATGAGATATAAAAGTAAAAACCGGCCAAGAGCGTGTCGGGCCACGCTCAGTGTAGGGTTCCGTAGTTTTCCGTATTTTTCTCAAAAACTACTGAACCTATCAAGTTCAAAACAATTTTCCTAGAAAGACTTTATAAAGTTCTACTTTTGTGATTTTTTTTATATTTTTTAAACATATGGTTCAAAAGTTAGAGCGATTATTTCCGAAAATATTAATATTATCAAAAATATACATTATAAAAAACGATCTTAGTAAACCCTTATTCATTTTTAAATACCTATCCAAAAATATATCACACGTTGGGGTTGGAATGAAAAAAAATATCAGCCCCCACTTTACATGTAGGGAGGGTACCCTAATAAAACATTTTTTTCCATTTTTTATTTTTGCACGTTGTTGGAGCGATTGATATACATATTGGTACAAAATTTCAGCTTTCTAGTGCTAACGGTTACTGAGATTATCCGCGGACGGACGGACGGATGGACGAACGGACGGACAGACAGACATGGCGAAATTATAAGGGTTCCTAGTTGACTACGGAACCCTAAAAACGAGCCTTTAACGCGAGTGTGCCTGCATCCTGCATTACATTGCGGGCCTAGTTCTTTTGTATGGATATAAGTATATACTCTACTTTTCTCACCTTATGCGAGACAAGAAAAAACAGCAAATTAATAGTGTTTATATTTATATATTTAAGAAAATAATTATAATTTAAAAATACAAGTTTATATTTGAGACATTAGTCCAATTATGGAAACTTGTCACAACTCGTTTCTGACAGTATTTCAACAAATGAAGATCGTGCGTCAAATGAAAATCGAGTCGGTCGCGGCTTCGGTTTTTGAAAATCGAGTTGGCCATGCCCGCCGCGGGCATTACGGCTTAACGAAATTAGACTTTATCGTCATAGCAATAAGGTGCAATTATTTGGCAATTACATTATTGCGCCGTGTGTAATAATGAATTTTCATACAACATTATATCACGGTTGTTGACAAGGGATATAATGTCATGCTTTCCGTGAAGTTCTAATGACATATAATCCGACTTTGTCGAGCTTGAGGTGAGAAAAGATTGTGATTGACTTGTTGAGTCATTACATTTATTTTGTGAATAACTTGATATCAGTATGAGTTAAGACACTAGTTTTTTAAGAGAAATTAACTGTATTAGACTCTTAAAAGCTAATAGAGCAGGCTCCAAGAGGATGTTCGTTTGCAAAAATAGCGCACCTCATTCTGACTTCTGATATATATTGTATAGGTCTCAGACATCATATAAACAGATGTTGCCAAGCAGTTTTGTGGTCCCCGTCCCCCCACCCCGCCATTTAAAAATTGCATAAAAACAAAAAAATTTTTTTCATCAAATCATGCCGTGTAGGATATCAAAAGAAAGGGCTTATTGAGTAGTTTACGAATATATAGCATACTATAACATTTCTTACACTTTCTCTAAGAATTTTTTAGAAAATTTACGAAAATGCTTCATTTTGGAGTTCACTTTAAACCACTGTAGATTAAGAACTAATGAGTATATTTTTATAATTATTATTTTAAGTAACTAACAAGAGTCCAATGTCTACGAACCAATAGTTCGTACAGTGAAAAAATTGCATTTGAGAGCAGGGGGAGTAGTCAAAGATGGCGAGTTTCGACAATTGAAATATCTTAACATTTCGGTTTCTGAGTGGAGTTCCGTTTGCGGACCTCAATCTGGCATATATTTATTACATAGACAGATATTGTCAATCAGTTTTATTATTGAAGGAAATCAATATGCTCAAGTAACGGTTGAAAAGAGCTTTGAAAGGTCTATGTAATTTTCAATAATATTTGTGAAGGAGGGGAGGGTGAGGGGGGGGGGGGTGTAAAATTGACAATATCCGTCTATGTAATAAATATATGCCAGATTGAGGTCCGCAAACGGAACTCCACTCAGAGATCGAAATGATAAGATTTTTCAATTATCGAAACTCGCCATCTTTGACTGCTCCCCCTGCTCCCAAATGCAATTTTTTCACTGTACGAACCATTGGTTTGTAGACATTGGACTCTTGTTAGTTACTTAAAATAATAACTATAAAAATATACTCATTAGTTCTTAATCTACAGGGGTTTAAAGTGAACTCCAAAATGAAGCATTTTCGTAAATTTTCTAAAAAATTCTTAAAAAAAGTGTAAGAAATGTTATAGTATGCTATATATTCGTAAACTACTCAATAAGCCCTTTCTTTTGATACCCTACACGGCATGATTTGATAAAAACCATTTTTTTTGTTTGTATGCAATTTTTAAATGGCGGGGGGGGGGACCACAAAACTGCTTGGCAACATCTGTTTATATGATGTCTGAGACCTATACAATATATATCAGAAGAAGTCAGAATGAGGTGCGCTATTTTTGCAAACGAACATCCTCTTGGTGCCTCATCTATAACGGAAACAGGTTTTAGAGGCCGAAAATTTTCTCATTTAAAAATTTCCAATTCTAGTGAGAAAATAAACGTCCTTAAAAGCATCTGAAACTTGTTCTTTACCTTGAGTGATTAATTAACTAGAGGTGTCTAAAACTTATATCTTATTCAGAATTTTAACAAAGCGTAAACTTAAATTAAACTCCACCAAGTTGGTGTGAATTTTGAAACTCATAATGTAATGTCCGTAGTGAAAAATATTTGATGGATTTTTGTATTCAAAAGCTGCTCCTGACGGATCACTCATTTATACCGGATTATCTGCCATTTCAATTCAACCATTTATGAAATTAAATTAATTTTGTATCAAATTGAATCGTCTGCAATCGATTTAATTAATACTTGGAGACAAATCAAAAGTGAAAAATTCACTGTCTTCGGTGTAAATAAATAAATAAGAAATAAATAAATATTATAGGATATTCTTAGTCTTACACAGATTGACTGAATCCCACGGTAAGCTCAAGAAGACTTGTGTTGTGGGTACTCAGACAACTATATATATAATATACAATACTTATATATATAGAAAACATCCATGACTCAGGAACAAATAATATCTATGCTCATCACACAAATAAATGCCCATACCGGAATTCGAACCCTGGACCGCGGCTTAGCAGGCAGGGTCACTACGCGCTAGGCCAGACCGGTCGTCAAAACAATGTAGCATTGTCAATGTGCATCAAGGACTGATTGTCAGAAATACACGACGTAATGTTATGGAAATTATTACCAATATTAATGCTATCAGCGGCCGTTGTTACCCCACTTTTTTGCAAAGCTGTAAAAAAAAGCTTTTTCCCCTCACTAGCTCGGAAACACGTGTTTTGTCCTTTAATACCAGCGGGTAAAAACGCATTTTATCCACTAGTGGGTAAAGTAATTTGACCTTGAATAAAGTCAAATTAACTGCTTTAAAATTGATAAAAGTAGGTGAATCTAGTAATAAAGATGATTTACAAAGTTGTCGCACCCCACTTTTTTTGTGTTACACTCGGGTGCATTTGGAATTTTTCTATTCTCGAACCACTGTGGTTTCCACTCAGAATGGCAAGCTTTCTCAATCCTATAGGAGAAGAAAAGTGTCCCGAGATTTTTTCCCCATTCCGTTACATATATTTCCGTTCATATATATTTTCTATGGCGGTAACGGAATGAAAGGTTTGAAAAATGTATGGAAATCTTGTGACATTCTCCTACCAGGATCAAAAGACCTCGCGATTCTGAGTATGAATCGCGTAAAAAATACCTATAATACAAAAAAGTGGAGTGATAACATTGAAAAAAAAAAGGCCCGTCTACTAATTATGAATATTTACTTTCAGATACTTCATCCCTTTGTTCGCGCTGCTGAACGTGATCCTGCCGGTGTGGATCCCGTGGCACTGCTGGGGCGAGTCGCTGGTGAACAGCTTCGTGGTCAGCTTCGTGACCAGGTTCACCATCACGCTCAACATCGCCTTCTGCGTCAACAGCTTCGCGCATCTGTGGGGAAATAAGCCTTACGACAGGTACACGATCAGGGCCTAGCACATGATTGCCGCGGGAGCATGTCGCCGCGAGATAGACTACCCGTCCTTATGTCATTAATACAGTTAGAAGAAGACGTGTGATCTATCTTGCGGCGACATACTCCCGCGGCAATCATGTGCTAGGCCTACAGGGAACCCAGCCAACGTACAGTCAACCAATTGGAACCCTAATAGGCACTGGTCCCACCGCGAGCTAGTAAGCTATGAGCAATCGGCTATATAAACAAACAAAAGATAAGCATTCCCGTGCAAATAAAAGAGATACGGCGATATTGATAGCTCACCGCTGGGCGAGTAACTATAAACATCGCCGTGTCTCTTTTATTTACACCGGAGTGATCATCTTTTGTTCGTTTTTATAGCCGATAGCTCATAGTTTACTAGCTCGCGGTGGGACCAGTGCCTTAGGCCACTGTAGTGTGTCATAGTGATGTTATAAATGAGATTGTAAGAAATCTCTTACTGCTTGTCATTTTGTCATGTTTGTTGTATACTCCAATTGCTAGAGTGGCGTCAATGTCAAATAATTCTGCCAAGATTCGCGGGAGGTGAGGAAATAACACATGTAAAGGAGTACTCACAAATGCAAAAAATATTATTGTCAATACACACGCACATTATGATAAAAAAATAACACATGCTCATTATGATGATCAATGTCTCATTACGATGTCAATATTATTATATGCTCTATTCTAATTGAAATTAGGTTAATTCTTACAAAATATATAAATGAAGTCTCGTGGGGAGTGCGTCTTTTTATGAATAAATTGATACATAAATATCGACCCTATTGTAAACCACATTAGGTAACTTCTTAAACAGCAAAAAATCGAAGTCTCGTGGGGAGTGTTCGTGACGTAATTTCTACCCACCAACAAATTTCAAATCGATTGCATTCGATCACATAAATCGATATTCGATGACGTATGACAAAAATATTATCATTTAGATAATAAAAACAGTAATATAACAATATTAAAATTACTTACAAATGGAATATTATGCCATCTTTTTGCAAACTTGAGGTATTTGAGCGCTTATTACAAGTGTTCACAGCACACGCAGGCATTTTTAATTACCAGTGATATGTGTCGTGGCGATTCTGTGAATGAGCATGAATCGATTGTGAAATTGTATTTACGTGACTTTATGAACATTTGTTCAAGTTTTTTGGCAGAGGGGTAAGTAACTGAAAGGCTACTCCAGTCTATATTTCCTCCGAGGTAGCACCTGAACTGGCTCTCAGAATGGCGCGTGGCGAAGTCAGGGGCTCACGAAAGGTATTTCCTTAGCGTATTGAACGAGTGCCCAATGTATCTCTGAGACTCCTCAGGAGATTTGGAACCATAAATTGAAGAACATTACTCAAACTTACTTACATACTCTCTTTAAGGTAAAACAATAGATCATTACATGTGCCATTTTTTATCTAAAAGGTTCATAAGTGTCGGTTGTCAATAAAGCGCTACTTGCATATTAACGTCTGTCTATCATATATCAGAGATGTAGTCTGTATAATCAATGGGTTCCAATTGGTTGACTAATGTGAAATATATGTATTTGGTCACTTCGTATTTTTACGGAAACGTACGAACGTATCATGCTATTTCAGTCACTCTCAGTACAAGACGTAGTGACACTGTCTGAACTAGCATGACAAATACGAACGTTTACGTAAAAATACGAAGGAAAATCTTTTCGCACTACATCTGTAGCTAGCTCTCGCTATTACTCTTTTGTATTTGGACGAATCTATTTTTTGACCTACTCACTCAAATTAAAAGTTTCGTCCTTAAATAAGTAATGGATTTTTTCATTTATGGTGTATGTAAAACATTCAAGAACCTAAGGCACTGGTCCCATCGCGAGCTAGTAAGCTATGAGCTATCGGCTATAAAAACGAACAAAAGATAAGCACTCCCGTGCAAATAAAAGAGACACGGCTATATTGATAGCTCACCGCTGGGCGAGTAACTATAAACATCGCCGTGTCTCTTTTATTTACACGAGAGTGATTATCTTTTGTTCGTTTTTATAGCCGATAGCTCATAGTTTAATACTAGCTCGCGGTGGGACCAGTGCCTAACCGTTATACCTAATAAACTGATACATAAATCATTGGAAGGTGGATTTCTTGGTAACTCCAGAGACATTTTGAGTAACGCCAAAGACACTCAAAACTGTCGGTCAAAAAGTTGATTCGCCCATTTATCGATTGTCACTTCGGCTGGGCCGACAGGCAGCCAAGAGAACAATCTTTGACAGTCCGTGATACGCAACTGGCTTTGTCGCACTGATACTTAAGGGTCGCAATTATATTTGTACAAAAACTTGTCAAAAGTATTTTAAATTGGTATAGTACTTATTATAATGCAAATGGCATGAACTTCACGATCACGATTTTAAATATTAAAACTTGTAACATGAGACGCGTAACGCGTATGATTTAGGTATATTTTGAACTCGTATATTTTGAACTCCTACGACGTTTCGAGAACGGCATTGTCCTCGTAGTTTCTGGGAAAACTGGCTAAAATTAACATCAACATATTCTGAAAACGTACTAGGATTTCCACGGAACAACGCCGTCCTTGAAACATTGGAAATTAGTTACACAAACGTAATTCGATTAAGTCACGTGTTACAAGTCAAGTCAAATGTGATTATATCTAACGACCGATTAGTCGTTAGTTGATGTATTAAGCTTATACAAGAATACGGGTGCATCTGGTTATCTCCACTATTTACTCAGCCAGGGATACCTTAGGGGCATTTTCGCGAAAAAGTTTAAAAAACCTTTTTTTAAATCAGGTAAATTTAATGTTTTTTCCAACTCTGAATCACGAGCCCTTTCGATCCTACTAGCTAAGGAATTGTCACATCTACTATGCCGGCTGTCATAAAACAATCTATTGACGGCTCAATTCTCGCCCATTCTCTGCAGGAGTAGCACATGATTGGCGCGAGAGTATGTCGCCGCGAGATAAACTACCCGTCCTTATGTCATTAAGACGATACGGTAGGGGTCAATTCTCCATACAAACGCTCTCGACGATTTCCTCCCTGGTTTTTGAAGATAGAGCAATGATTTTTTCAACACAGATTGTTACTATTTTTATCTGTGTCGGACCGTTTTGATTTTTTTGATATTCTGCTTTTTAAAGACTCTAGAGCCAATCAAAATTTTCCAAAAACGGCCTTTTTCAATGTGGCGCAAAAAAAGGTGTGATACTCAAGATTGGTAACAATTAACCAAAAAAGCTAAACGGTCCGACATAGATTATTTCATTGTTATTCAGATTCTCAAATTTCGTTCCGATTGATTAAGTTTTGAAGGAGGAAAGAGTCGAGAGCGGAACCTCGATTTTAAAGATTTTTTTGAAATATCTTTTGACTGAGTTGTTCTTAATGGACAATTTTTTTTCGATAAATCTAGTTAATAACACTTGTATTTTTAACTAAAATTCGCAAGTTGAAAGGGGGGCTCCTTTCCATTTTAGCATTTTCGCTACCGTATCCTCTTTAGAAAAGGTCGTGCGATCTCGCAACTACATAAATACTCTCGTGACAATCAATATGCTAGCTCTGCTGGATATATCGACTAATATCGAGTGTTCTTAAATATTCGCTTGTTGCAGGTTTATAAAGTCGACAGAGAGCGTGATGGTAAGCCTGGCAGCCCTGGGGGAGGGCTGGCACAACTATCACCATGTTTTCCCGTGGGACTACAGGACCTCCGAGCTAGGGCGAATCAACATCTCCACGGGCTTCATTGACGCTTTTGCTAAAATTGGATGGGCGTATAATTGTAAGTTTACTTAATATTTAAAATTACTTGGCTCGTGCAATGACCCAAAATGAGTTTTGGACTCCAACACAAATGCACTCCACTTTGTGAACACTCCACTGTCTGGAGTGGTATCGCGCCAGCTTTCGCGGACGCCGAGCTCAGGGAGGACAGGTCTACCTCCTTAATCTAGTAATTAATTAAGTAGTAATTTTAGTAGTTTTTTCTTTTTAATCCAGCAACACCCCGCTATCTCAAGGAGCGTTTCTCTTATTTTAACTCAATTAGATCCTCTCAAAACCTTCTATCTGTGCCATCTTCATCTTCCAAATTTTATAATCGTTCATTTACTTTCCAAGCTATTCGACTGTGGAACTCTCTCCCTGTTGAGTTAAAATGTTCTCAATCTATTGCCTCTTTTAAATCAAATCTTAAAGAATACCTATCTTTCCCTTCCTTAGATTTTATGAATGACACTGTTGTTTGTTTCTTTATTAATATTAAACCTTTTTATGTATGTATTTATGTATGTATGTTTATGGTTATACTTATTTATGTATGTCTATTTGAATGAGTGTTTTGTGTTGTTTGGTTGTATTTAAATTCTACTTCTTATATTTCTTAGAGCCACCTACCATATATTCTGATTATATTAACTCCAGTACCCAAAGGCTGTCTGGAAGAGATCGCTCTTAAGCGATAAGACCGCCTGTTGTTACCTCTGTTTAATTTGTTTTTGTTTCTTGTGCATTACTTGTAAACTATATGAGGTGTGCAATAAAGAGTATTGTATTGTATTGTATTGTATTGTATTAATTCTAGTAAGTTTAATCGAGATAAAAGCTACTTAGTCTGATTTACAAACTATCTTCAATAGGGCTTTAGAGTGCTTAGAATTAATTACATCCCCATATTTTCTAATTTTCAGAATAAACGTATATTGATAGTCACGGAAATCGTTTAGTACCTAGGTATTAAGAGAGAAATGCGTACGACTTTCTAAATTAGCTCCAGTCATATAAAGTAAAATGCCTGAATAAAGTAATATTGGCGTTGCCATTAAAATTAAAGACAAATAGATTCATGATTATAAACTAAAAACTGAAACGAAATCGGATCAGTAGTTTTTAAGATACGAGTTGTCAAAGTTGGCTTAGTTTGTTTATATGGTCGCTTATAAATTCCTTAGCTAGAAAGTCAGAAACATTATATTTTTCTTACAGTTATAAGTATGCATTGGTAATAGACATCATATTAAACGATTATTTCCAAGGATATAAAAATTTCATCCCTTAGAAACCCGTAGAAAGACGATCCAATAAAAAAAAACAGTTTTTTTTTGTTTTTCGTAACAGACCTCGCAATTGTTTATTATGATGTCTATTACCAATGCATACTTCTAACTGTAAGAAAAATATAATGTTTCTGACTTTCTGTGTAAGAAAAATATATTATTTCTGACTTACTCGCAAAGGATTTTCAAAGTGGCCATATAAAGCAAATTTTCCCAACTTTGGCAACTTGTATCTTAAAAAATGCTAATCCGATTTCGATGCGGTCTTTATAACAAGTATTCCGCAATCTAATAAAACTCACATGCGAGTTCTCGCAGCGTGTAAATGGGCCCTTAGTGCGTTTTCACATTATCCGATCCGATATCGGATGTCGGACCGATATCCCATACATAACAGGCGCCATCTTGGATTTTTTTTCTATTGAAATCCTTCCGACATCCGATATCGGATCGGATAATGTGAAAACGGACTTAATCTACCTATTCATGTTCGATCACTTAGTATTAATTATCAGTATAGGGAACTTGACTGTTCTTAAAATAAAATATATTATACCACGCACGAAATAAAGTATCAGATAATTATAAGAAAAACATGGACAAAAGTTATTTTTAAATCCAATTTTTATTTAATAAGTCAGGTAGAAATATATAAAGTAACTGAATTGTACCGTGACGTCACTCGATTCGAATTCATATTAATTCCATATTAGCAAGTCATTCAAATTAGTTTTGACAGTTCTTAAAAAGAAGCTGATTTGACTAGGAGGCAAGTAGCGTATCTGTTTAGATCTTGAAAATCACAAATAAGATCCACAGTTTGAGAATTAAGACGTTTTTGAAATAAATATAATTATCTTTTCACCACACCAACTGGTAAAGGCTTACTTTGCTATTCGAAAACAGATAGCAAAATTGCATTTTATCATTTTATCCACAAGAGTGCAAAGTAATTTCATACAAATTTTAACTTGATGTCTTGAGCTGGCTGGTACAATTTACGTGTAAATGCTGATTTTGAATCATAAATATTGATTAGATTGATAGATTTGATTTAGTTTGATGTTTTATAGCCAGTATTTTGTTCGTGTTGGTGTGGTGAAAAATTTTGTGTTTTACAAGGGGCAAAGTTGTTGTTTAACCGCACGTGCCAATATTGATACCCGAGCAAGCGAAAGATTCCAATATTGAACCGCGAGCGTAGCGAGTGGTTCAAAAAGTGGAATCTTGATCGTTGCGAGGGTATCAAGGCACGAAGGTTAAACAAACTTTGCCACCGAGTGTTATTTGTTATACAAGGGGACAAAGTTGTATTTTAACGCCGAGTGTGGAATTAAAAAAACGAGCGATTGAGAACGAACGATTTATTCAAGGTCAAATTACTTTACCCACTAGTGGATAAAATGCGTTTTTACCCGCTAGTATTAAAGGACAAAACACGTGTTTCCGAGGGGAAAATAACTATTTAGTAGCTTATTAAGATACATTTGTATTATTTTCAGTAAAAACGGCGACAAAGGCGATGATCATTAGCCGAGCGAAGCGGAGCGGGGACGGAACCCTGGGAGACGTCGAGGAACCCGAACCTACGATGAAAAACGAAGGCATAGAATGAGCCAACTATAAATAAACCTGACTTCATTGAGACACCTGACGCGTAAAGCGAAAATAATAAGAGAACAATCTGATATTTTCGGCAAGACATTCCTTTCGAGACATTTTCTTTTAGTATTCATGATTAAATATTTAATATGACCAAGGATTATTTATATAGGATTTACATACTTCATACTAAGAATCGTACCTCGATTTTTTAGCGCCACCTATTAAATACTATCATAACTACAATGATGATGCCTACAAATTTATTTATTTTCAAAATGTGTATTGACGTGATATCATGATTCATGATTTTAAAATAAAGAAATACGTCATATGTTCTTATAAAAAATAAAAACATTTTCAGACTGCGAAACAGCGCCATCTAGTTTTAAGCTTAAAAGGCCCATAAATTTCAGGGGTACGCTTTTTTGTATGGGCTTTGTCAGTCCAGTATTCAATCTTTTTTTTATATTAAAGGAAAAATGGAAAAATTTACGCTTCCGGCGGGACTTGAACCCGCATCATTTGCAATCCGTGCAAGGCTCTTAACCAATTGAGCTACGGAAGCCACGCCGGACATCGCAAATCTTTCCATGCCTTTCCTTATGTACACACGTCTTGGGGTGACGTCTAGCGCCATCTATCGTTCGCAGACGTTTCTGCTTGTTAAAAAAAAATAATACAGTATTAAATCGTTCTTGATATGACTATATTTTGTACCTAACCTTTTGCCCGCGACTTGTCTGCGTAGAATAAGGAATAGCGCCTGATTGAAAATAATGGAAAATAATTGAAGTTGAACAAATTTTATATT
The DNA here is from genome assembly GCF_023078275.1 of Leguminivora glycinivorella. NCBI lineage: Eukaryota > Metazoa > Arthropoda > Insecta > Lepidoptera > Tortricidae > Leguminivora > Leguminivora glycinivorella. The sequence goes on from NC_062971.1 coordinate 28,182,241, forward strand.
AATTGACAGGCGCTTCTAAATCATTTTACTTTCGCATAGGATATGAGATAATTTTTACTCATTTAAGGGATTTCTGGGATAAAAACTTTCTGTTATTTCCCGGGACACAGTTTATTAGTTGAATGGTAAACGCGAAGAGACAGGCACATTTTCGCATTTATAATGTTAAATGTAAGTATGTACCTATTATGCACTTTAAAATGGAACCTTTTAATTCGAACCTCACCAGCGCAAGTTACCAATCTTAACGCTTATTTGTTCAGATTTAAAACATAATTACCTACTCCTTTCGCAAATCGTTATACTTAAAGTTTTTTTACCCGACAGCTTTTCTTACGAGATGTTATAATAAATGGTTATGTTAAATATTTACGTTGGTATATGTAAAATGAATTTAGTTTATCACTGTTTTAAAATCAATATAGGTATATGTGTTAACTTTTAATTAGATATTTAATTGTTAAACTAAAAGGGTGACGATACCTTTGAATCTGTTAACAGCAGAGGGGCATTTTCGTGAGAACAATCACCAAAAATATTTTTTCAGTACAGATGGTCGTTTTTTTACGCACTAGTTCGAGAAGTGGTCCATTATATGCCAGGTCGAAACTGCGGAGGCTCATCTGTACTGAAAAACGTCGGACGATACACGTGCGAAAAGGAAATTCGGAACTCGTGTCCGTTCGGAACTTCCTTTTTTACGCACTTGTATCGTAATGTACTATTTTAAAGTAGGTAAATTTTATGTTTTCTTACTCAGAATCAGGAGCCCTTTCGATCTAGGACAAAAAACAAGACACAAAAAAATGGTCCCAAAATTTTCTATTATTTTGTATACTTTCCACTTTGTAACCGCGCTGTACAAATTGTTTGAAAAATGATAACAAAGTGGAAAAAATAATTTTAGGACGCTTTTTTTACCTAGTAGGATCGAAAGGGCTCATGATTTTGAGTAGGAAAAACATTAAGTTTACCTATTTTAGAAAAAAAAGTTTTTGAATCTTTTTTCGCGAAAATGCCCAGAGAGACTACAAGACCAGTCTGCCTAGCCAACGTGCGATTCGTTAGCGATGCGTTGTGTTGTTATCTCTTTTTTTTACTTTTCTATATGACTCTTCCACATTAGTGCGCCAGAAACAGTTGATTTTCTTTGGCTATGGAGTGTAATCGATTGGCACGTCGGCTATGTAAGGACTGTTTAGTTTACTAAGCGGACACTTGAAAATAGGAATATATTTTTATATGACTTTAACCATTAAACGCTCTTCCTCTCGTATGAAATGTATTTTCTAATATGATTGGATTATCAATTTTTCAGTTTTTTTGTAATCAGTAATTTCAAAGAGGTTTTTAATAGCTAGTTATAGCCCTTAGGCCCACTTGCACCAAACACTTAAATCAGGGTTAGTGGGCTGTCATCAGATCTGTCAAATTCCAATCTGTCAATTTCGTTGATGCAAGTGGCCTTTAGTAAACTTAACAGACCTTACGCCGTGTCTTGCGTGGGCGACGATCGCGCGACCATCGCGCGACCGTCGCCGTCGCGTCTCATACTTCCATATCGATAAGGTTTGATTTCGTATGCGTCGCATCGCCGTCGCGCGACCATCGCGCGACCGTCGCCCACGCGACCACGGCGTTACACAGATAGCAACAAAATAAATACATTTAGGTAATGTTATGTAATAAGGTTAGAGAATAAATGATAATTTGGGATATCGATCTAAAATAATATATTTTGGCATTTTACTGGAAGTAAGTGTAGATAAATATGCACCCGACTAACCCTCAGGTCACTAACCTTAAGGTGCTGCACTTACTTCTAGGTTTAAAGATATTTATTCTCATAAAAGACATACAAGTCACTTACACGAGAACAGAGTTTCAAAGTAAAAATAATCTTATTTACGGTAGCATACAAATAGTGGGGACGTTTATCGACAAAAAGAGGCCAAACCTTTTTTTTCTTGACCAAAGCATGAAACTTGGCACAGTTGTTCCTTATATCAAAATAAGCCGATTAAGATCGGGAGCCTTCGGGAGCCTCCCCCTGGGGCTCGGGAGGGGGTCAAAGTACCGCTTCACCCGGCTTGCTTTGAAAAATTCTAACATACCCCGTTTAGTTCATAGGTCATGTTTGGTATCGTTTTCGAGTAAATCAATAACGTAGAATTCATTTTTGGTACTAAAATTATAATTTAATAGTAAATAAAATAAAAAAAAATGAAAAGTTTGAAATTTTCATCTATCATTTACAAATTCAAGTCATCATAAATGTCAAAACTGTTTGCTTTTTCTACAAATAAAAAATATGATATGAAAGCCTATTTAATATAGATTATGAATAATATAACTTTTACCCACCTTTACTCGTTAAGTTTTATAAAAAAAACCTTTAAGCCGCGCGGCGTCGGGACGCCGCGAGCGTAATTTTAAAATGCCTTTATTTTAAAAAACTCTATTAGAACCCGTTTAGCTATTAGGTCATGTTTAGTATCGTTTTCGAGTAAATAAATAACGTATAATTTAGTTTTGGTACTAAAATGACCATTTAATGTTAAATGAAATTAAAAAAAAAATCTGTGAGTTGCAAATTCAAGTCACCATAAATGTCAAACGGTTTGCTTTTTCTATAAATATAAAAATATGATATTAAAGCCTATTCACAAAGGATAGTACGCGTTCACCTACGCGAGCTTAGACTGTGTGCAGGGAACGCGCCTCTTTCATATATTTGATCGCCAGTGTCAGAGGTGTGTTATAAATAGAAAAAGATTCATTATTATTGACTCCGGTGTCGACAACGGCAACACTCGGGTCGGACCACACGCTCTAAAGACCGACTGTACCTGTTATTTATTCATTGTAGTGAATCCTGAAAGAAATTTATATAATAGTATTTTATACAATCGTGATATAATACAAAACTTTTCAGTCGAGTACCATGTGTAGTACGGTACGAGAGTGAAAAACTTAATTATATCACTATTGTATACAATACTTTTTCTACGAGTCATCATCTTCATCATCAATGGACGGAAATATCACCATTCATGCAAGTTAAAATTAATGTCAATAGAGTCGTTCACCGTTGTATCAACATCGAATTACCTAGCAACCAATTGTTTGTCATAACCGTCTCTGATTGGCCGATAACGCGACAGATAAAAAAAATGTGTTTCAGATGCAGGAAAATTTGCCAGATATCGCAAATTAGTATAGAAATTGTATGAAGTTCTATTTTTGAAATTATTATAGTTAACTAAAGTCAATTATAATGAGCTTATTATAATTGAGTCGGAACTGCCATAGAGTATCCAACACTGAAAAGTTAGCACTTATAGTTTAGTCTGTGGTGTCCTAATTGACAGATTACTCATACTCATACTCATACTATACATTCCCTTCACAGAGACATAGCTGGGTACATATGGAACTGCATAAAGAAGGCTCTACCCTCTTTATGCAGTTGCATCGGTGTTTGCAACCTGATTTACATTTACATCTAATAACTTCTAAGCATATACTGGCCACTTCAGTGTTGTCTGACTGGGATGGAAGGAAGAAGGAGACGAATGGGTACCACACTACCCATTCGTCTCCTTCTTCCTTCCATCCCCAAGAAGACGGACTTGACAAATTTTGGTGTGGCACCAACGCCTGACTCCAAACAAGAACGCCCTGAGTCCCATTTCTCAAAACTGAAAGTTACAAGTTACAAGCGGAAGTCTCTTTGCAACTTGTCATATTAGACATTGACAACCAGTTGAAAATTGTAATTTGTAGCTTCGAGAAATGGGCCCCTGGTACACTGTGCGCAGTATATGCTGATGCAAGGCAGCCTCTGAAGGAGGTATGTTCTCCAATTGTCGATCTTTTCTGATACCTAAAGAGGTAGGTACTTCGACCACTCATTCACCGTTACGCAACGACTTGGTCTGAAACAATATGTGCATTATCATTTTAGAGTCTACAACTATCAAATTACAACTTTTTGGTGGATCACGTAACCTTCAGTATTACCCACTTAGGTACGTTACGTATCATACAAAATTATTACAAACTTTAGTAGAATCTGATTTGCCTCTGATATTGCTCCATCTTGTAATAGTTTGACACCTTGGGTGGCCTGGCTAAGCTTCAAAGCCAAAAGAAAACGTTTCTAGATTAGACATAGTATGGGATAGGTACGATAAACGCAGCTTGAAACGATCAACAAGGGAGAAACATGGCCACCCAAGGCTTCAAACTATTACGAGATGGAGCAATATCATAGATAAGCTAATCAGATTCTACTAAAGTTTGTAATTATTTTGTATGATAGGTAAGTGTGTAATAGTGAAGGTGATCCACCAAAATGTTGTAATTTGATAGTTGCAGAATCTATTTAAATAAAATGACAATGCACATATTGTTTCAGATCAAGGGTCCTTACGCAGCAGTGAATGAGTGCCGGAAGAACCTCTTTACTAGAAAAGATCGACACTTGGAGAACATACCTCCTTCCGAGGCTGCCTTACTTCATCATATACTGCCATTTGTCTAAGACTGGGGCTAAAGACATGCCAACCACACCCTTGATGCCGACGCATTAGGACACCACGGACTCCACTGCCAGTCTAGTGCTGGCCGAATTTTGTGACACGCTGCACTTAACGATTTAATCCGCAAGGCTCTCCGCACAGCGAACATACCGACAACCCTCGAACCTGTCGGCTTGTCAGCAGCAGACGGAAAGCGGCCTGCTGGTTGCTCGCTTTTGCCTTGGTTTCTGGGACGACCCTTGGCGTGGGGCGTGACCTGTGTGGATACCTTGGCTCCGTCCAACGTCTAACGTTCGGCCCAGAAACCAGGGACTGCTGCTGCAAAACGCCCAGTTTAAACGCGCAAATATGCATTTTAAAAAAACAACTAAATATTTGCGGCAATTGCATTTGAAACATTTGGACCATGGTCATCAGACACCAAGCAGTTCGTGAAGGAAGTTTCCACCAAACTTGTCTGGGTGTTTGGTGACATACGCATAGGCTTTTACATCATATTTTTTATTTAAAGAAAAAGCAAACAGTTGACATTTTTGTTGACTTGAATTTGCAAATCATAGATGAATATTTTTTTTATATTTATTTCCCATTAAATTATAATTGTAGTACCAAAAATAAATTCTTTGTTATTAATTTACTCGAAAACTATATCAAACATGACCTAATAGCTAAACCGGGTCTAATAGAGTTTTTAAAATAGAGGTATTTTAAAATTACGCTCGCGGCGTCCCGACACCGCGCGTCTTAAAGTAATTTTTTTGTGGAACTTAACGTTTGTGAAGGTGGATAAAAGTTATATTTTTTATAATCTATATTAAATAGGCTTTCATATCATATTTTTTATTTATATAAAAAGCAAACAGTTTGTCATTTATGATGACTTGAATTTGTAAGTCATGGATGAAAATTTCAATTTTTTTAATTTTTTTTAATTTTACTTACCATTAAATTATAATTTTAGTACCAAAAATGAATTTTACGTTATTAATTTACTCGAAAACGATATCAAACATGACCTAATAGCTAAACGGGGTCTAATAGAGTTTCTAAAATAAAGGCATTTTAAAATTACGCTCGCGGCGTCCCGACGCCGCGCGTCTTAAAGTAATTTTTTTGTGGAACTTAACGTTAGTAAAGGTGGATAAAAGTTATATTTTTTATAATCTATATTAAATAGGCTATCATGTCATATTTTTTATCTATAGAAAAAGCAAACAGTTTGTCATTTATGATGACCTGAATTTGTAAATCATGGATGAAAATTTCAAATTTTTTATTTTTTTTTATTTTATTTACCATTAAATTATAATTTTATTATCAAAAACGAATTCTACGTTATTGATTTACTCGAAAACGATACCAAACATGACCTATTAACTAAACGGGGTAAGTTAGAATTTTTCAAACCAAGCCGGGTAAAGCGGTACTTTGACCCCCCCTCCCGGGCCCCAGGGGGGAGGCTCCCGAAGGCTCCCGATCTTAATCGGCTTATTTTGATATAAGGAACAACTGTGCCAAGTTTCATGCTTTGGTCAAAAAATTTAAGGTTGTGCAATAAACTCCCCAGCTAAAAGTCGCTCAAGTTAAGAGGTACTTCTCTTGCTATTTTACTCTCATAATAAATTCATATCAATCATCTGTGAACAAAATATTCTAGTTTGCTGCAATGCACCGTGATTTTTTTATTTCAGTTAAATTTGAGAGTAGTTTCTTAGAGAAAGTAATACATATTTGACCTAAAGAACCTTTCCTTATAGTTAACAAAAAAAAACAAGTAACTTAATAGAATACCTAATTACAAAATCAAAGAATATGTAAAGATTCCAATTCATGTTTTATTCTTGAAAACTTAAATGAAGTTCATAAGAACATCGAATTGATCATATATCTGTTTAATATGTAGAACTAATTGACCAGATAAATGTGCAAACAGAGATCAGACTCACTAGGTTTTGTAAAGCCATCACCGTAATTGGGTACCTGCCAATAAAATATAAAGTATCATTAATTTAATAGTACATTACATCAGAGGCCGGGAAAATGAGGATTTCCGGCCAAGTGGGTATATAATCCGTTTTCACGCCGAGGCATGTATAGTGCTTTTCTCAAACATACAATGAAATAAAAAAAAATGCTCTAAAGGACAATATTTTATAAAAAAAAGTTACTTTGCATGCCTAGGCCTAAAAAATAATATGAAATCCCTTTACAGTCCTCTCGAGTTGTTGCGCCCAAAAAGCGATACTTCCCAGCCCATTTTAAGGAACGTAAAGACAATATTTCATTGCATGTTTGAGAAAAATACTATTTAATTTATTATTGTAAAAAGGTTATCACTCTGCGAGTGTGAATAAAGTTTTACCTCATATTTGGTGTTTTCCTTTCATTATAATTAATTTTATTATTTGTGAAGCGGAAGTGGTTTGTCAGGATCGTAGCAAAAGAAATCCGTGGTCTCTGCCTAACTTTCTGGGATACAGGCTGGTTTATGTCTGTACCAGCTTGTGACCGCGGCTTCACTCGCGTTACATTCGAAAATTTCGGAATACTCTATACAAACTTCCACCCCCAATTTTAGGGAACGTCACTCTCCATCCCTTCAACTATCTCCACTTAAAAAAATCACGTCAATTTTTCGCTCCGTTTTGCCGTGAAAGACGGATAAACAAACAGACACACGCACTTTCCCATTTATAATATTAGTATGGATGTATAATTAAATGTGTTCTAATCAAACATATCATGGGCACATACCTCGACTTATCAATCAATATCAAATGGTTTTAGCCACAGTTATATTCTTTGGTCACAGTTATGAGTCGTTGACAAAGAGCGCGTGGTCACTTTTGACAAAATGTACTGGCAAAATACCACATTTCGAGCAGCGTAATTGAGTACCATTTTATTCCATTACATAGTACATATAACAGCCCAGTGTCAACCCTAAAAATCACTTTTTTTTAAATATTCCAAAATTACAAGAGTCCACCCAGTAAAGTTGTGAACATTGACAGTTGACACAACTGGACCAAACAATTGCGTTCACATACTTTCTGCGTCCTGCGTCCTGCATCCTACGTTTTCATACATTACTACGGAAAATCATATGTGTGATGACTGAGTTGGCTTAAATGCTCCATCTAGTAGTTGAGGTAGCCTGTGACCTCGAATGAATAGGAAAGGGGACGACTGACTTTATGCAATTGTAATCCTTTTTAGGGTTCCGTAGTCAACTAGGAACCCTTATAGTTTCGCCATGTCTGTCTGTCCGTCCGTCCGTCCGTCCGTCCGTCCGTCCGTCCGTCCGTCCGTCCGTCCGTCCGTCCGTCCGTCCGTCCGTCCGCGGATAATCTCAGTAACCGTTAGCACTAGCACTTAGCAAAAATAAAAAATGGAAAAAATGTTTTATTAGGGTACCCCCCCTACATGTAAAGTGGGGGCTGATATTTTTTTTCATTCCAACCCCAACGTATGATATATTGTTGGATAGGTATTTAAAAATGAATATGGGTTTTCTAAGATCGTTTTTAGGGTTCCGTAGTCAACTAGGAACCCTTATAGTTTCGCCATGTCTGTCTGTCCGTCCGTCCGTCCGTCCGTCCGTCCGTCCGTCCGTCCGTCCGTCCGTCCGTCCGTCCGTCCGCGGATAATCTCAGTAACCGTTAGCACTAGAAAGCTGAAATTTGGTACCAATATGTATATCAATCACGCCAACAAAGTGCAAAAATAAAAAATGGAAAAAATGTTTTATTAGGGTACCCCCCATACATGTAAAGTGGGGGCTGATTTTTTTTTCATTCGAACCCCAACGTGTGATATATTGTTGGATAGGTATTTAAAAATGAATAAGGGTTTACTAAGATTGTTTTTTGATAATATTAATATTTTCGGAAATAATCGCTCCTAAAGGAAAAAAAAAAAGTGCGTCCCCCCTCTAACTTTTGAACCATATGTTCAAAAAATATGAAAAAAATCACAAAAGTAGAACTTTATAAAGACTTTCTAGGAAAATTGTTTTGAACTTGATAGGTTCAGTAGTTTTTGAGAAAAATACGGAAAACTACGGAACCCTACACTGAGCGTGGCCCGACACGCTCTTGGCCGGTTTTTTGATAATATTAATATTTTCGGAAATAATCGCTCCTAAAGGAAAAAAAAGTGCGTCCCCCCCCTCTAACTTTTGAACCATATGTTTAAAAAATATGAAAAAAATCACAAAAGTAGAACTTTATAAATACTTTCTAGGAAAATTGTTTTGAACTTGATAGGTTCAGTAGTTTTTGAGAAAAATACTGAAAACTACGGAACCCTACACTGAGCGTGGCTCGACACGCTCTTGGTCGGTTTTTTTTTTCTTTCTGGATTTTGCAATTTCCCGAGGTAAATTGACCCGGAAGAACGAACATTAATGTTAAATATCCTATACCTAAACCCTTTTCCGCATTTAGGGACTGAAGCAGAAAGATGAAAAAAATATACACCGTGTTTCCGGTATCACTCAAAACCTCAGACACCCCAACTGATTTTTATTTTTTTAAGCGTATCTAGAATGTTCATTTTTTAATCTGATGATTATTATTTGTTTAAATAATAATCATCAGATTTGTGTATATGTTTGTCTGAAATATAATATACTTTAGGGATTTTAGGGTTGTCTATTGTTTGCCCAACAGTCATTTAACATAATATTCATTTGCCCGAATCTAACTTGCCTGAATTTCATTTGCCCGAATGATTTGTTTACCATAAAAATCATATGACATACTCGTTGTTTATCCGAATATTACCTTCCATAATCATACAATGCCATACTATTTGTTAGCCATATTATTAAGTGCAATAATATGGTTTCATAGAATATTCAAACGCCATAAGCAATTATTGCCATATTAATTGTTGCCCATATTATTACCTAACCTAACCTACTTTCTGATAGCAGTTTCATTTTCCAGGGGTCACAGTTCTAACCTAACCTAACCTACTTTTCCAGCAGTTTCATTTTCCAGGGGTCACAGTTCTAACCTAACCTAACCTACTTTCTGATAGCAGTTTCATTTTCCAGGGGTCGCAGTTCTAACCTAACCTAACCTACTGTCTGATAGTATTTTCATTTTCCGGGGGTCACAGTTCTAACCTAACCTAACCTACTTTTCAAGCAGTTTCCTTTTCCAGAGGTTCACAGTTCTAACCTAACCTAACCTACTTTCTGATAGCAGTTTCATTTTCCAGGGGGTCACAGTTCTAACCTAACCTAACCTACTTTCTGATAGCAGTTTCATTCTCTAGTCCTTCTAGTACCTATTATAGTAGTTTTTGATTCTGCCAAAGCACATTATGGAAATTGACTTTTCTGGACGCTAATTTGTATGACAAATGATGGTATGGAATGTGGTAATTACGGATTTCGATGATTCTGACAAATGACATTATGGAAACTGGCTTTATGGGAAACAAAGTTTCTGGCACTAGATTAATATAGTAAACAATGATTATGGCATAAGATGTTATGAGAAACAATATTATGATTGTTGAATAGGATGGCAAATAAAATTATGGCAAATGAAATTCTGGCAAATGGGGGTATCCCGGATTTTAGACATTAAATCTATATCGCAGAACAACATCAGTGCACATCCATACTAATCCATACTAATATGCTATCCAACTAATATTTAAATGAATAATTATTGTTCAATTTTATACTCATTTGGAACTCTTTATGACTTTTTTTATTTCGAAAAAAAGGGATGAAGGGGTTGAAAAAGAGGTTGAAAGTTTGTATGGGATTTCTTAATTTTAAAAGAAACTTTATATTTTAGCACTTGATAAGAAATCATTGATTATGATATCCATAGCGATATTAGCGATAGCGATAGCGATAGCGATAGCGATAGCGATAGCGACGGCGACAGCGACGGCGACAGCGACAGCGACAGCGACAGCGACAGCGACAGCGATAGGCGATAGCGATAGCGATTACGGATAATATGGATATCGTGAGAGGGATACGGATAATCGGTCGGCGGTCTCTTATCAATGTGCTCTAAGATTACGTTTGCGATAAGTATAAGCAAAATGTAAAAAAAATTATGGGGTACTAGAAAAAAGTACTTTTTACCCACCACAAAAATACGGGCTATGAATATACAACTTCTAGAATAACGAAATTATGAACATTAAGTTTATGGGAAAGAAAGAGATCCCTCGACCAAATTACGGTCTACAGGTAGGTTCAGCTACATTAAAATAAACTATTGCACTCGGTAGAACAACATCACGTGCACATATTATTATAATTAATGAAAATCATGCCTCGACTCCACACATGTTGGTAATTATGTACTTATATTTTTGCAGCCTCAATAAATATAAAAAGGGTTATACTGGTTAATACCGTATACGCTTAGAACGCAGTTTAGTAAGTATCGGTTCGTTTCGCTCTATTAAGGCGTTTGTTCGTGGCAAAAGAAGAAAAGTATGATTTTGTATAGATTGAAACTTTTATTGTAGTTTACCTATTTATAAGTACATTTATTTTATAATACTTGTATTCATAAAATTTCTGCAAAAATGTGCACATTATTATTTTTATATACAAAGTACATAGGTAATTATTAAAACCGACCAATCAGAGCGTCGTTCCGATGCCATGACAGTTTACAATTTGACGGGTTCGCTTCGTTAGATTATAATCTAACGTAAAAATAATCCGTCAAATTGTGAACTGTACGTTACGGTTCACAATATTTCGTTAGTTCATAATCTCGCTAGTGAAATTATAAACTAACGGTTTTTACAATTTTACGGTGACATATACACGTTGTACAAGAAGAAAACCAAGCAACATAAAATTATCAGAAAGACCAATTTATTTGCTACACATATAGTTACGTGTGTACATGCAAATTGGTATAGATACAAAAATATACATATACAGGGTGTCCGGTAATGAATGCATAACTTTTTGACTACCAATAGAACACCCTTAGTCCGCTTTCACATTATCCGATCCGATATCGGATGTCGGAAGGATTTCAATAGATAAAATCCAAGATGGCGCCTGTAATGTATCGGTCCGACATCCGATATCGGATCGGATAATGTGAAAATGCACTTAGTCTGATGCAGAAAATCAACGTTAAAGCTCCCCATTCACGGTACGATACATCGTTTCGATCGATCGGACAGATATCGTGGCGACCGGTCACATCGAAAGTGCCAACCATACACGAAGCGATTGATCGTAAACGATCTACTCGAACGAAATGGAATAATAATAAAGTCAGTCAGTCAGTAATAAAGTCAGTCGAACGAAACGGAATAGTAAAGATAAAAATCGAATCGTTGGTCGCAAGCGTCCACACACTTTCGATAGTTTCGATCCATCGTTGCGATATTCATGCTTGCACGGGATTTTCTTGCGATGTCCGATATCGTATGCGATCAAGTTAATCGTAAACGATATTGACATATACTATCGATCGGTCGTTTCGATGAATCTGTTGCGACGGATGGTACAGATATATCGTGCCGTGAATGGGGGGCTTTAGGTTTAGCAAAACTATTACGCATTTTTCGTATTTTTTTAAAGTGTGCTTTGAGTTAGTGAGTGAAAGTAAGAACAAACCAGTAACTAAACCTTCAATCGATTTTCTGGACCAGTCTACGAGTAAGGTGCTCTATTAGTGGCTGAAAGGTTATCCGTTAATGACTGGGTAACCTGTATGTGCAGCTCAGTCTGACAAACACTTGTAAGAATAATTAGTGTCGTGTCATAAAACCTGAATAAAAAATACATGTAACTCAACCTAGGTATAAGCCACAAAATGGACACTCAGCATGTATTTTGTCTTGTTCGTATAATCCAGTTTGAATCATTTTTACATGTCAAATCCTCATGAATCCGCATGAAATGGCTGGTTTATTTTTCCGGATGGCGCGCAGCAGTCAGCGGTTCCACCTCGGGCGGCTAGCTCGTGTCGCGACCCGTGCGGATTCGCGAACTCAATCTTACGCTAACTTCGCTAGATAAACTTGGAATATTTACAAAAATTGCACAGATAAAAAATCACTCGTGAACTTCGCTATGATGAACTTGTGAAACTTATTCGGAATAATTCTTAGTTATATACTTGGTGATTTTATGATATTTGAATTTTAAATATAAAGTGCTTAAATGTAAATATTAGTTAATATTTTAAATTAAGTAAAAAAATGTACAGAATAATTTTAAAACATAAATAAATAAAACTTCTGTGACAAAACACTTTTTTGTGGATTACAATGGTCAATAATGGATTAAATATAAGGTAAGATTTTGTATACATTGAAACTTTTATTGTAGTTTACCTATAAGTACCTACATTTCATAATACTCGTATTCATGAAATTTCTGCAAAAATGTGCACATTATTATTTTTATATACAAAGTACCAACAGTATAGGTACTAAGATAATTATTTTATTTTTGTATACACGTTGTAGTCTACAATAATATAAATATACCTACACATAATTACGTAATTGATGCACAATAACGTCCATAACACAATGTGAAAATAAAAGTTAATCATGAATTAAAATAACTCTTAAAATATATTTTTATTGCCAAAAAAACAAGATTTACTTAAATAAAATTATTAATTGTTTTAAGATGAAGTACCTGGGTGACCGGCTTTGCTCGGAGTTCGGAAACTGAAAATTCGCGGTTTTTGGCACCTAAGGCACTGGTCCCATCGCGAGCTAGTAAGCTATGAGCTATCGGCTATAAAAACGAACAAAAGATAATCACTCCCGTGTAAATAAAAGAGACACGGCGATGTTTATAGTTACTCGCCCAGCGGTGAGCTATCAAAATCGCCGTGTCTCTTTTATTTGCACGGGGGTGCTTATCTTTTGTTCGTTTTTGTAGCCGATAGCTCATAGCTTACTAGCTCGCGGTGGGACCAGTGCCTAAAACACAACCGCTAAAAACCCTTAGGTACATAACAAATTTCAGCGTAGTCGTTAGAGCGGTTTTGTGCGGCACGTCGGTATATTTATAAATAAATAAATATACACTAATTGCTCGTTTAAAGGATAATATAATAATAATAATAAGATAATTATATCATGCAATAATAAAATAGATACCTAGTAAACTTTATATTATTATGCGGAAAGCAAACTTTGCACGCCAGCGAAGTCCAATCGTAGGCAGGTGCTTGTAAAAAATATATTACCCACGTATTTCCCCTATTATTAACGCAACTATTTATACAACTACATACCTAATCATGCCATAGAAGTACCACGTGTCAAGGTGGTAAGCTTAATTAGCGTAAATTTCCATTATAAAATTCTTCTAAGTCATACGGACGGTAAAAGAATACACAAATATTCCTACATATTTTTATATCATGGGAAAAATTCTCACCTTCGACAGGACTCGAACCTGGGACCTTCTGCATCTTAGATGCAGCCGCTCTGACCATCTGAGCCACGGAGTCCTGCTGGATGTGTGCGAATTTTTCCATGCGTTCCCTCAATACTTTAACGCCTTGAGGTGGCGTATAGTGTACATGTAACCGTAAGAATGATAAATAAAGATAACATTTATTTCATAGAAAAATGAGTATGCATAGAATGCATTTTAATAGAATGCATTTTACGCCGCTGGCTCTGTCGCGCCATACGCAAGCATAGAGATAGATATCTACTAGCGCTTCGTTTCGTGAGCGTTTCGTGAGCGATTGTGCCATACGGCTAGCCACCCTGGAGTCTCAAATTTACATTGAGAATTCACCAGTAACAATGTGCTAACCCGTACTATTAATCATGTTCCCGTATCATGTCGAAAAGTCTGCGAACGGTTCTACATATTTTACAACGCAATGAGTTTAGTGATCGAAGGAAGACACGAATTTCCTTTTCGCACGTGTATCAACCCGACAATAAATGAACCACTACGGCCAATTCATGTGCTCCCTTCTCTGAAAATAAGCGTGAGTGTGTCATACTTACTTACACGGTGTAAAACGAGGTACCTGAATACAAATAACATTTTCTCCTCACTAGCTCGGAAACACGTGTTTTATCCTTTAATGCCAGCGGCTAAAAACGCATTTTATCCACTAGTGGGTAAAGTAATTTGACCTTGAATATAGTCAAATTAACTGCTTTAAAATTGACAAAAGTAGGTGAATTTAGTAATGAAGATGATTTACCACCTGTAGAACTACTGGAAGCAGTGATAAACGCATTTTTTGCGTTGTAGTTTCCTCGCTGTAGTGAGGGGAAAAGTTTTGTGTTATACAAGGGGGCAAAATTGTATTTTAACGCCGAGTGTGGAATTGAAAAACGAGCAAGTGAAAGGATTCTATAGTTGAACCGCGAGCGAAGCGAGTGGTTCGAGAATAGAATCCTGAACTTAGCGAGTTTTTCAATACACGAGAAGTAAAATACATTTAAATAACTATTTTTTGGCGGAATGTACTTAAATTAATAATAGTATATAACATTTTATCATTATTTATTTGGCTTCAAAATGCGTTGTTATAATCTTTCGGGTTCCTCATGTTTCACCGTATAGGTACTTATGTATATGTCTTGAGATATTTAATGAAATCTGCCTAATCTGCCTAAAAAAAGCCTGCATTTTTATGGGCATTTTATATTTGAAATATTTCATTAAGTTAGTTACTGCCCTCTAGTTATAGCATGATATTTTCGTAAGCGCAGATGCCTTATTCAACTTGGGTAATTATTATACATAAACATACTTGACGTTGCTTGGTACTAAATAAACAGAACGCTCAAATTAACCTTCCTAGTCTAGCAAGTGACTACTATTGCGATTTCCATATTACTATCGTATTTAATTTTGTGGTAGGCTAAGCAGCTTTGAAGTTTATATTTAAGTAGGTATATAATCGGTCCAAGATAACTTTGCATCGATGTTGACAGGCTCGCCGGTGCAAATGTTGTTTTCGATGTAACTACGAAACTTTATTTTAAATATATATATAGGATGTTATACTCAAACTAAAAACAGCAACATAAATCTGCTACTTCTTCTTCGTTCAGTCATCACTAACCAACTCGTTATAATTATAAGGTTACCACTGTATTTTAATAATAATAAATAAAATAAACCCCCAGGGCAGCTTGTGGCGAGCTGCATGGGAAGTGGCGTCCCTTGGGTCCCATGCCCCGAGAGTCGGTCAGGCCCCTCCCTCCGGCTTGCCTTCGCTGGCCGACCGGAGTGAACACTGAGCAGGAGCCGCAGGACTCTCACCTCTGGCTTGCCTTAACCGGCTGTCCAGAGTGGGGTGCCAGAGCTATATGCTCGCAGGGTGGAAGTGAAATATGCATAAGACGCGAGTTGGCACAGTGGCTGTTGCGTACAGACTGGGTAGAAAGCGGCGCACACCTCTCCACACCCTGAGCCGCTCACGCTATGTTGTGCCCTTGCCGCTCCGTGCGAGCGGCCGTTTTAGGGGACTCATATAGTTAGTTGGCTAGTCACCGCCTGCCTATTTTTTCATGTTTTTATAACATATGATCAAGGCAGGTGCCATAGTCTCCCATAGTACCGGTTACAAGTCCACCAGCAATTCAACCTAATAGCCCGGTTTCTTTTATTTACCTTTTTCTATCAATAGTTCTACTCTACACTCGGCTGACAAGGAAAGCTGACCCCACCACCATGTGGGATTAATAGCTTGGAAGAGAGAGAGAGAGAGTTCTACTCTACACTAACCGGCGCTTGTCCTTGGGTGCATTACTTAGTGCGGACAGGGATAATCGCCGGGTAGTGTCATATTACATTTAGAGTAACTTGTCTGAAAGGGCCTCTGTGCTGTTGGCTTCGGCCCCACACATGCCTCCCAAATGTCCGGGACCCCATGGTCCCGAGTACTGGAAAGGACAAACAAATAATAAAATAATAAAACTAATGGTATTTTTAAGCGCCTTACACTTCTGAAGGCGCTCAAGACCAGCGAGAATTATCCATATTTTGCACATTTCCAAGAAAAGGAAACAAAAGTATCTATATCTCACAATCTCAAGAGATTTGGTAACACCTTGCAGGGGCAATTAGTGAAATTCGTAATTTAAGTTTTTTTTAGGGTTCCGTACCTCAAAAGGAAAAAACGGAACCCTTATAGGATCACTTTGTTGTCCGTCTGTCCGTCCGTCCGTCTGTCAAGACCCTTTTTCTCAGGAACGCGTGGAGGTATGAAGCTGAAATTTATATCAATTACTCAGGTCTACTGTCCCTTGAAGCTGTGAAAAAATAAAACTTCTAAGCCAACGCAATCAAAAGATTCAGCCGTTTATGCCGCAAATTTTCGACACTTGCAAGGGAATCAAAACCTACAGGGTGCTTCCCGTGAACTCAGAATCTTGAAATTTGGTACGAAGCAACGTCTTATAGCATAGATAAAGGAAAAATTACGAAAACCATAAATTTTTAGTTACATCACATAATATATTTTTTTTTAATAATTTTAACCTTACTACCCATTTCCTCATAAACGCGTAGAGGTATTAAATTGAAATTCATACCAAATACTCAGGTCTATAATACCTTTAAGCTGTAACAAAATCAAACTTCTATGTCAACGCAATCAAAAGAAACAGCAATTTAAGCTGCATATTTTGAAACTCGCAAGTACTCGCAAGGGAATCAAAACCTAAAGGGTACTTCCAGTCGACCTAGAATCTTGAAATTTGGCATGAAGCAACGTTTTATAGCACACATAAAGGAAAAATTCCGAAAACCTTAAATTTTTAGTTACATTACAAAATATATATTTTTTAATAAATATAAACTTATTACTTTTTTCCTCATGAACGCGTAGAGCTATCAAGTTGAAATTCATATCAAATGCAGGTTTGTACGGAACCCTCGGTGCGCGAGTCCGACTCGCACTTGTTTAAATATATTTTCACCACACCAACTAATAAAGGCATTCTTTGCTATTCGAAAACGGATAGCAAAATTGCATTTTATCCACAAGAGTGCAAAGTAATTTCATACAAATTTTAACTTGATGTCTTAAGCGGACAGGTAGATTTTACCTATAAATAATGATTTTGAATCATAAATATTGAATAAATTGATGGATTTGATTTAGTTTCATGTTTTATAGTCAGTATTTTGTTCGTGTTGGTGTGGTGAAAAATTTTGTGTTTCACTCGGTGGCAAAGTTTGTTTAACCTTCGTGCCTTGAAACCCTTGAAACCCTCGCAACGCTCAAGATTCCACTTTTTGAAATAAAATTTTCAATATTGGAATCTTTTGCTCGCTCGGGTATCAATATTGGCACGTGCGGTTAATAGTTATTTGTTATACAAGGGGGCAAAGTTGTATTTTAACGCCGAGTGTGGAATTGAAAAACGAGCAAGTGAAAGGATTCTATAGTTGAACCACGAGCGAAGCGAGTGGTTCGAGAATAGAATCCTGAACTTGCGAGTTTTTTAACACACGAGAAGTAAAATACATTTGCACCCGAGTGTAACACAAAACTTTTCCCCTCACTATAGCGAGGAAATTACAACGCAAAAAATGCGTTTATCACTGCTTCCAGTAGTTCCATAGCTGGTAAATCATCTTTATTTCTAGATTCACCTACTTTTATCAATTTTAAAGCAGTTAATTTGACTCTATTCAAGGTCAAATTACTTTACCCACTAGTGGATAAAATACGTTTTTACCCGCTGGTATTAAAGGACAAAACACGTGTTTCTGAGCTAGTAAGGGGAAAACAACTTTGCCCCCTTGTAAAACAAATAACTAAAAATTAAGTTGCATGTTCATCTTTGGGTCATAAAAACTTGGTACACATATGACCCACTTAACTACTGAACCGATTAACTTCAAACTTGGTACACATAATATATGTAAATCTAAGTTAATCGGTTTCACAGTTTCGTAGAAAATCTGCTGTGACTGTATCGATTTTGAGAAACGAAACCAATATATCTGCTTAATTTGTGTCCTTCTGTCTAGATCTAGAATATTTAGGTATTCATTTTAAATTGTAACTTCGTGCGATTCCTCCAATTTTTATTAGTTAAATCGAAATTTTAAAATTTTTTTTTTTTCATGTGGCATATGTCATACATTTACATTTTTTGTATTTTGCTACAATGTATATTATACATTGTCGCCTATAAATTATTATTATCATACTATGTTATTTAACTTACTTGAGATTAGCTTATAACAACATGTATGAGTTGACTATATTACGGGCTCAATCTATTCAAATTGTAACTGGGATGCTCAACTGCGGGCGTAAGCTACGGAAACATGTTAAGATAATATAGGCTTGGCAAATGCGATGCGATATTCTGATTTGAGATCGGTGAAAAAAATATACAGCGACTAATTTTAAGTTTTTAAACATGAAGGTACCTACTGAAATATAAAATAATTGCATCCAAAACAACTTTTGTTTTCTGGTGATAACAATTTCTGTGTTCGAATAGGCACGTATTTAACCGGGCGACTAAATAACCATAGAAATGGGTATCAAAAATAATAGTTTGGCGACTAAAATGGGGCCTCAAATTATTTCAATATGAGGTAGCATTTTAATGTCATTACGGCTACGGTTTATTCAGACGCGAGTACCAACTATTTATTTGGCAACTGAATTATTATATTGGAAACAATTTAAGAGATACAGTTTAATCGGAAAACGGCTATCTATTAATATAAAATATACAGTTCTTTTAAAATATTTATATAGCAAATTAACATAAAAAGTACATTTAAAATTTATACATCGGCACTCATCACCTGAGCTGTCATTTTAATAAAGAAAAAGAATTCTTATAAAATATAATGGTCGACAAAATATTATACTTATGGGTAAGAAATAAGGTGTTTGGGAGTGCTGGCAACTTCGACTCTATACAATGAATTTAACTTTTCATGACGTTTACTCTATCGAATCTAAGGCCGGTCTTACGCAGTCTTAACATCACTCTGAAAGATTCATTTTTTTGGCAAGAAAACCTTACTTAATATGCCTTTTCATAAATCGTTCCGCAGATTTTATAATATCGAATCTTATGCTGGCATAATGTTAATGAGCAAAATAATATTCTAAATTAAGAGTATTTCCGTAGATTTTTGTTTGCATAATATTTAGGCAGTAAAAAGTTGTCCATCTTCTTCCTATTTCTGTTTTGATAATGAGTCTTGTGTGTTGGGGATGCAAGATACCTAACACTCCTCCTCGCTTCGCTCGTCGTCGTACCTAACGGTGCCTCTGGGACTGTATTTCATTTTCTTTTTGCTATCGTTGTTTTGTTCATACAAAGTACCTAAGAATTATGCCATAGCAAATTTGGTAGGACTTATATTCTACTAAAAAAATAATCTAACCCTAACCCACTTTTCTGCTAGCAGAAAATAATTCTGCTCTTGTACCTCTAATATTATACTATACGATTATCACGGTATTTTTTTAAATACCATGTCGGTGGTAAACAAGCGTACGATCGGCCTGATGGAAAGTGGTCACCGTAACCTATGGACGCCTGCAACTCAAGGGGTATCATATGCGCGTTACCGACCCATTAGAAGGTTATACACTCCTTTTTGCTGTGTACTTATTATAAAATGATATGGTACGCGTTCCCTTATAGAGATATTTAAATACTACTCGTGGTTTACGGGTCGCAAATACGATGTTTGAATAGAATAGAATAAACATATATTCGTGAACACAGGCAAGACAAAATACACATAATAACAACAAGACAGAAATTAATGAAGTGCCACAAAATGGCCTCACCTCAGCGTGTTGCTGGTGACTTCCAGCGCTGATCTTCGGATGAGACCATCGGTACGTAGCTACCATCAACCCGTTTTCATAAAAAAACGATTTTATATGTGTTTTTAAAAAAACATACTTCCCATTAATTTTTTTAGTTGCCTCCGCAATTTAAATACTACTTTAAACGATGAGCTAAGTATAATTATTTAGGTGCTAACATCTATATGACTACAAATATTAAAAATCTTACGCTTTACAATACTAGGTGCCAATTATTATTTTAGTCGCCAAAGTATTGTTTAATGTTTCTCGGAAATATTTTTGTCGCTTGAAATTTGCTGCCGTTTTTTCAATAATAATGATGCTTAATATTTGAGGCTCATATATTTTATTTGTCGCCACAATATTAAAACACAGCAATTATATTATTGTATGCCCGACTTAACTTCCCGTTTAAATATTTTGGCGTCGAGTTGCCCGGTTAATTATATGCCATATGAAGGAACTATTTTGTGGTCCTGAAGGGACATCTTTTCATAATGACAGGACTACTTTCATTTGTCCGAGCCATTATGTTGTGACACTTTCATCACCACAGAGAGGACTTTCAAAGGGACACTTTAAAATATCAAATGCTGGTAGTAGAGCAGTGTATCTGACCACTGCAATTCTCCAGAATTCTGTAATTTTGTACATCATTGTTTTTTTGTAGGTATTTATCAAAATAATATTATCCAAACTGTTAATGTAGTCATTTTGTATCACCTTTCGGACCAAAATAGATAATCAAACGAACTTACCTGTAAGTGATGTTCGATGACTATTAAACGATGTGATTCGCCCGAGTGATTACACTGTACTTTACATGTAGTAGCACGCGAATGTGCTGCCATCGTACACAATTTTAGAGTAACATTTTTAACAAAAAAATATCTCGCCTAAATTGGGGGTATTTCATACACGTTTCTTATAAAAAAAGGCCATCAAATACGTGTGCTATTTCGTGACCAATTGGGTAGAATCTGGAGCTTGACCAGTTCGGGTCAGGGAGGGTTGTAATCACTCGGGCGAATCACATCGTTTAATAGTCATCGAACATCACTTACAGGTAAGTTCGTTTGATTATCTATTAAACTTCTGTGATTCGCCCTTCGTGATTACACTGTACTTTACATGTAGATGTTTAGAGTTACACGAAATAGCAGATTAAATGAAACATGTATGTTTGAAAAATGTAAATAAAACAAACGTTTACGTCAGTTTAACTGTAATCAACAGACACTTCAATTATTATTACCATGTAATATTGTACGAGCAAATACTTCGGACGAGTCCGCTAGAACATCTCTATTATAGAACCTAGCGAACGTCAAGGAATTATCTGACCAACCGGCGGTCTTCTTAATCAGTTCTATACTAACCCCGAGCCGGTTGGCTGCTGACGTACTTGCGTGTCTCGTACTATGCGATTTGAAGATCGATGTATCAATACCACTCTCGAGCAAAGTGGTTTTGATCCATCGACTCAAGGTCTGTGAACACACTTTTCTAAATGGTTTTTTAAAACTTGTAAAAAGAAAATCACAATCGCTTGGGCGATTGGTAGATGAGACAACCAAATAACATTCTAAAGTCCTTGCAGGACAAATTGACTGATTTTCATCGAAATAAGGCAGAATCAGTTTTGGCTGCATGCGATTAACTGCGGATGTCTTAATCTTATCTGTAATGTTAATAATATATTTTTTATTACATTTATGAATATTACTTAGCTTGATTAACGGTAAGGTTTGCACACGGTGTGCCGTAACTAATGCCAAAATAGTTATTAACTTCCTAGAAAGATGCTCGTAAGAAAGGCTTTCATTTGGATACCAACAACTTAAATGATTAAGAACGATTGAAGGGTCCCAAGTAAAATCATATCGTGGATTTGGAGACCGCAGTTTGTATACTCCCGTCATAAAACGTTTCACGGTTGGATTATTTATAACATTATTATTCAATATTAATGACAAAACTGCTTTCGCAGTATTAATTGATCCAAATTGACAACCTTGATTAAAAAGTAATGTGAAATAATCTAATACTTCTGCTACGCCGACATCAAAAATATCATAACATTTTTCCTTACAAAATATATACCATTTCTTTAAATAACAATTATATTGCTTAAGTGTGGTTTCTGTAAGTGACGCTAGCATGATGTCTGCCGCTTCTGCAGGAGTGCCTTGCCTCATGAATGCCGCCCGGACAACACTCCGGCAACCAGGGTAAGGCTCCTGTGCAGCTTGTGTTCGACACTGTAAGGGGAGGACAATAAATTTGGTTTAGGTGGGAGTTCTATTCGTTCAGAAATCAATAATCTCTCAAAAAGAGGAAACCAGGGTTGTGTAGGCCATAGTGGCACAACAACAATGCCCTCCGCTTTATCTGTTATTATCATTTGCAATATCCTAAGTATTAGACAAAATGGTGGAAAAGCGTAAAAGAAATACGACGACCAAGATATGGTAAACGCGTCGATATTGTACGCGTCAGGATCACGATGCCACGAAACAAATCTAGTACATTTTTTGTTTATTCGACTCGCAAAGAGGTCAATCTCTGGACTTTTGTTTAAAAAATTACAAATTTTCCGAAAGGCACTGTCGGCTAGCTCCCACTCAATGTCTGCATGTTTCCGGCGTGATTCTGCATCTGCTATATCGTTGTTTTCTGAACGAACATACGAAGCAAATATATGTATGTCGCGTTCCTCGCACCATTGCCATATCTGTCGGCTTAATTCACTCAGATGTGGGAATCGAACACCACCCATGTGATTGATATATGAAATCGCAGTGGTATTGTCTATCCTTAGCAAAATCTCACAATTTTTGTAATCTTTAGCAAATATTTTTAAACCAAAAAACGCGGCAGTTAACTCTAGACAATTAATGTGTTGCCCAAGCTCATGACTGGACCACTGACCACTGGCTGTCATATCTGAGCAACTTGCTCCCCAGCCTGTTAGCGACGCATCAGAAAATATCTCTAATTGATAATTTCCTGTCTTGATCGGATTACTACATGTTTCTATATTATATATCCACCAATCTAGATCATCATCTAAGCTACCCGGAATGCTAATGTATTGATCATAGTCATCATTTTTACTTAAATAAAGAAATTTGATTCTTTCCAATCTCTTAGTATACAACCAGCCGTATGGTACTGCCGGACAAACAGAAACTAATAATCCTATCAAATGTGCGAAATTACGAAGTTTACATCTTCGAATGGATTTAAAGTATAAAAGTTCGTCTTTAATCCTCTCTCGTTTTTCGCATGGAATATTAATTGTCAAATTTGCAGAATTGAAACTAAACCCAAGAAAATTTGCCGTTCGACTTGGTGTACCTATTGATTTAGCAACATTTATTGTAAATCCTAATGATTCTAACAAGTCTTTCGTTACATTAAAGTTATGTAAGCAGTTAGAATACGTGTCACCGAAGAGTAACAAACAAGTCGTCTAAGTAAATGACTGATAAAAAACCTTGATTGCGCAAAAACTGCACAACAGGACGCATTAACTTCGTGAATATGTACGGAGCAATATTTAGGCCGAATGGACATACCAAGAATTCGTATGTTTTGTTTTTCCAAAGAAATCGTAAATATTTTCTGTAATCAGGATCAATATTTATCGCAAAATAGGCGTCTTTCAAATCTATTGAACACATGTAAGCGTTTTGTGATAAAAGTCTCATTGCTGTCCTATAATCTTCGAGTTTGAAGTGCGGGGTACATATAAACTTATTCAATGATTTTAAATTTAGAATGAATCTATTTTTTCCATTACTCTTTTTAATAAGAAAAATACTGGACAAGAATTGATCCTGACACGGATCACATTCTTGTTAGCTGGGGAGTTTATTGCAAAACCTTTAATTTTTTGACCAAAGCATGAAACTTGGCACAGTTGTTCCTTATATCAAAATAAGCCGATTAAGATCGGGAGCCTTCGGGAGCCTCCCCCCTGGGGCCCGGGAGGGGGGGTCAAAGTACCGCTTCACCCGGCTTGGTTTGAAAAATTCTAACATACCCCGTTTAGTTCATAGGTCATGTTTGGTATCGTTTTCGAGTAAATCAATAACGTAGAATTCGTTTTTAGTACTAAAATTATAATTTAATGGTAAATAAAATAAAATAAAATAAAAAAATTGAAATTTTCATCCATGATTTACAAATTCAGGTCAAAATAAATAACAAACTGTTTGCTTTTTCTATAAATAAAAAATAAGACATGATAGCCTATTTAATATAGATTATAAAAAATATAACTTTTATCCACCTTTACTAACGTTAAGTTCCACAAAAAAATTACTTTAAGACGCGCGGCGTCGGGACGCCGCGAGCGTAATTTTAAAATGCCTTTAGTTTAGAAACTCTATTAGACCCCGTTTAGCTATTAGGTCATGTTTGATATCGTTTTCGAGTAAATCAATAACGTAGAATTCATTTTTGGTACTAAAATTATAATTTAATGGTAAGTAAAATAAAAAAAATTAAAAAATTTGAAATTTTCATCCATGATTTACAAATTCAAGTCATCATAAATGACAAACTGTTTGCTTTTTCTATAAATAAAAAATATGATATGAAAGCCTATTTAATATAGATTATAAAAAATATAACTTTTATCCACCTTCACAAACGTTAAGTTCCACAAAAAAATTACTTTAAGACGCGCGGCGTCCCGACGAGCGTAATTTTAAAATACCTCTATTTTAAAAACTCTATTAGACCCGGTTTAGCTATTAGGTCATGTTTGATATAGTTTTCGAGTAAATTAATAACAAAGAATTTATTTTTGGTACTACAATTATAATTTAATGGTAAATAAATTAAAAAAAAAAATTCATCTATGATTTGCAAATTCAGGTCAACAAAAATGTCAACTGTTTGCTTTTTCTTTAAATAAAAAATATGATGTAAAAGCCTATGCGTATGTCACCAAACACCCAGACAAGTTTGGTAGAAACTTCCTTCACGAACTGCTTGGTGTCTGATGACCATGGTCCAAATGTTTCAAATGCAATTGCCGCAAATATGTAGTTGTTTTTTTTAAAATGTTTGGGCGTTTTGCAGCAGCAGTCCCTGGTTTCTGGGTCGAACGTTAGACGTTGGACGGAGCCAAGGTATCCACACAGGTCACGCGCCAAGGGTCGTCCCAGAAACCAAGGTAAAAGCGAGCAACCATCAGGCCGCTTTCCGTCTGCTGCTGACAAGCCGACAGGTTCGAGGGTTGTCGGTATGTTCGCTGTACCGAGAGCCTTGCGGATTAAATCGTTAAGTGCAGCGTGTCACAAAATTCGGCCAGCACTAGACTGGCAGTGGAGTCCGTGGTGTCCTAATGCGTCGGCAGCAAGGGTGTGGTTGGCATGTCTTTAGCCCCAGTCTTAGACAAATGGCAGTATATGATGAAGTAAGGCAGCCTCGGAAGGAGGTATGTTCTCCAAGTGTCGATCTTTTCTAGTAAAGAGGTTCTTCCTTCACTCATTCACTGCTGCGTAAGGACCCTTGATCTGAAACAATATGTGCATTGTCATTTTATGTAAACAGATTCTGCAACTATCAAATTACAACATTTTGGTGGATCACCTTCACTATTACACACTTACCTATCATACAAAATAATTACAAACTTTAGTAGAATCTGATTAGCCTATCTATGATATTGCTCCATCTCGTAATAGTTTGAAGCCTTGGGTGGCCATGTTTCTCCCTTGTTGATCGTTTCAAGCTGCGTTTATCGTACCTATCCCATACTATGTCTAATCTAGAAACGTTTTCTTTTGGCTTTGAAGCTTAGCCAGGCCACCCAAGGTGTCAAACTATTACAAGATGGAGCAATATCAGAGGCAAATCAGATTCTACTAAAGTTTGTAATAATTTTGTATGATACGTAACGTAAGTGGGTAATACTGAAGGTTACGTGATCCACCAAAAAGTTGTAATTTGATAGTTGTAGACTCTAAAATGATAATGCACATATTGTTTCAGACCAAGTCGTTGCGTAACGGTGAATGAGTGGTCGAAGTACCTACCTCTTTAGGTACCAGAAAAGATCGACAATTGGAGCACATACCTCCTTCAGAGGCTG
Source organism: Leguminivora glycinivorella (assembly GCF_023078275.1). Taxonomy (NCBI): domain Eukaryota; kingdom Metazoa; phylum Arthropoda; class Insecta; order Lepidoptera; family Tortricidae; genus Leguminivora; species Leguminivora glycinivorella. Next base: position 28,208,712 of record NC_062971.1, read on the forward strand.
CCTTGCATCAGCATATACAGCGCACAGTGTACCAGGGGCCCATTTCTCGAAGCTACAAGTTACAATTTTCAACTGGTTGTCAATGTCTAATATGACAAGTTGCAAAGAGACTTCCGCTTGTAACTTTTAACTTTCAGTTTTGAGAAATGGGACTCAGGGCGTTCTTGTTTGGAGTCAGGCGTTGGTGCCACACCAAAATTTGCCAAGTCCGTCTTCTTGGGGATGGAAGGAAGAAGGAGACGAATGGGTAGTGTGGTACCCATTCGTCTCCTTCTTCCTTCCATCCCAGTCAGGCAACACTGAAGTGGCCGGTATATGCTTAGAAGTTAAAAGATGTAAATCAGGTTGCAAACACCGATGCAACTGCATAAAGTGGGTAGAACCTTCTTTATGCAGTTCCATATGTACCCAGCTATGTCTCTGTGAAGGGAATGTATAGTATGAGTATGAGTATGAGTAATCTGTCAATTAGGACACCACAGACTAAACTATAAGTGCTAACTTTTCAGTGTTGGATACTCTATGGCAGTTCCGACTCAATTATAATAAGCTCATTATAATTGACTTTAGTTAAATATAATAATTTCAAAAATAGAACTTCATACAATTTCTATACTAATTTGCGATATCTGGCAAATTTTCCTGCATCTGAAACACATTTTTTTTATCTGTCGCGTTATCGGCCAATCAGAGACGGTTATTACAAACAATTGGTTGCTAGGTAATTCGATGTTGATACAACGGTGAACGACTCTATTGACATTAATTTTAACTTGCATGAATGGTGATATTTCCGTCCATTGATGATGAAGATGATGACTCGTAGAAAAAGTATTGTATACAATAGTGATATAATTAAGCTTTTTACTCTCATACCGTACTACACATGGTACTCGACTGAAAAGTTTTGTATTATATCACGATTGTATAAAATACTATTATATAAATTTCTTACAGGATTCACTACAATGAATAAATAACAGGTACAGTCGGTCTTTAGATCGTGTGGTCCGACCCGAGTGTTGCCGTTGTCGACACCGGAGTCAATAATAATGAAACTTTTTCTATTTATGCATTAACACACCTCTGACACTGGCGATCAAATATATGAAAGAGGCGCGTTCCCCGCACACAGTCTAAGCTCGCGTAGGTGAACACGTACTATCCTTTGTGAATAGGCTTTAATATCATATTTTTATATTTATAGAAAAAGCAAACCGTTTGACATTTATGGTGACTTGAATTTGCAACTCACAGATTTTTTTATTTTATTTCATTTTACATTAAATGGTCATTTTAGTACCAAAACTAAATTCTACGTTATTTATTTACTCGAAAACGATACTAAACATGACCTAATAGCTAAACGGGTTCTAATAGAGTTTTTTAAAATAAAGGCGTTTTAAAATTACGCTCGCGGCGTCCCGACGCCGCGCGGCTTAAAGGTTTTTTTTCTAAAACTTAACGTTAGTAAAGGTGGGGAAAAGTTATATTATTCATAATTTATATTAAATAGGCTTTCATATCATATTTTTTATTTGTAGAAAAAGCAAACAGTTTGACATTTATGATGACTTGAATTTGTAAATCATAGATGAAAATTTCAAACTTTTCATTTTTTTTTATTTTATGTACCATTAAATTATAATTTTAGTACCAAAAATGAATTCTACGTTATTGATTTACTCGAAAACGATACCAAACATGACCTATGAACTAAACGGGGTATGTTAGAATTTTTCAAAGCAAGCCGGGTGAAGCGGTTACTTTGACCCCCCCTCCCGAGCCCCAGGGGGGAGGCTTCCGAAGGCTCCCGATCTTAATCGGCTTATTTTGATATAAGGAACAACTGTGCCAAGTTTCATGCTTTGGTCAAGAAAAAAAAGGTTTGGCCTCTTTTTGTCGATAAACTTCCCCACTATGTATAGCACCAGCACTAATAAGTTTTTTGACTTCCTCGTTCATAATCGTCTCGTGTGCAACCGACTCGGGTTTGTTAACAGGAATATTCGATTGAGATATACAATCCGATATTGGAATACGCACACCACGGACCCAAGACAATACGGTGGGATCCTTGGTAATGCCTAACCATACTTTATAAAAGAATTGAAGTCTACCAGCCTGAGGTTGTGTATCAGCATCCGATGCTAGCGGCGCGAGGTCCGGGCGTGCGGCCGCGGCGGCGGCGCTCGGCGGTCGCTCGCGCGGCGGGACGGCGGCGGCGGTCTGCGCCCGCCACGCGTGTAGCTCGTCCTCGCTGGCGTCTGGCGACTCTGGCGAGGCGGCGGCCGCGACGCCGACGACGGCTGCCCCCTCCAGTTTAAAGCCCTCGATGTCGACGGTCCTGCTCCTGCCTGTTGGTGCTTGGGCGTCCATTTAGGCTTTGTGACAGTCGGTCTCAATTCTGCTCCGGTTTTAGTCATTGCTTTTATCATAGATTAATTAAATAAACAAAGATTGGTAACTCAGTACATCGTGTAGCGACCTACTTAACGCGAGTTATCGTCGCTGGTACCTCTTAGTTTTCGAGTTATTTACAGATGGCGCTGTTTTCAATGTTGAAAAGTGCCACCTAGTGGTTCGAGACCCAGCTCCGGTTTTTTTTTTAATGTGTTTAAAAAGAATTATGTTGTTGTTTTTCGCTTTTTTATTTAGTTTAGTCTATGCTTTTATTGACTTCAGACTTTCTTGTAAGTCTTTACCAAAAAGCAAACTATCGCGCTTTAAGTCCTTAATATTATCCTTGATCTCCTTATTTAAACTAGGCACCAAGAAATTACGCCTGCTCTGAGTCTCTGAAAAAAGTAAGTGACATAATAGTCTACCTGTATCGCTCAGTGACTTTATAATCCCCTGTTTGTTGTTGTCTAAAGTTGAATCTGTTGTCAAGATATTCGACAATGTATTGGCAACTCCTGTTATAATAGTCGAGAGCAACCTTTGCTTGTCACTTAGAATATTATCCCGTTTTAAAACATTATCATTACACGCGACCTTAATCTCGGGATTGAGTATAGGAGCTTGCGCTAACTTTAAATTTTCTGGTATTTCGTAACGTTTTAAAATATCATTCTTAATATCGTCCTTCATACCATTAACTAGAATGTTGGACTATCTCGTCGATATATCGTCGTGAATGCAAGGACCAAATGTTTCTTCTTTTACGGGCTCATCGCCCAACAAACATAATAAACCGGGATCAAGCGCGGTCACAATCGGCGTAGATTCTTGTAAACCAATTTGTTCACCGGTCACCTGTGTGGTGGTAGCTGCGGATGTAGGCGCGGGAGCAGGCGCAGCCGGCGTGGTGGTCGCGGCCGCGGGCGCGCACGCCGGCGCGGCGGCGGCGGCGGCGGCGGGTGCGGGAGGGGGCGCGGGGGCCGGCGCGTCCACCGCGCGGGGCCCGGCGGCGCTTCCATTCTGTATGACCACCGATCGCAGCCCGCCAGCAGCAGGCAGCGCACCCGACGTTGAAGCACCGGCCTCATCATCGGTTAAGTCGTATACAGTATTATTGTTGGTCAATGGGGATTCTATAACAATACGGTCAAATAGCCTTCACAATGCTGCTCTAATTTCAGCAACAAAAAATAAGTGTCCATTATCTTTGACCCTTATCTCTAGACATGATGTTTTCAATCAGAGACCGACGCTTATACTGGTCAGACATCATAAGCGGCTCGGTGATCTTTGTGAATTGCCCATTTGGTAGGGTAATAGGTAGTGTTTCTACCGCCTACTTCCTCGATGTTGGATGTTATACTATAACTACGTACGTATCTACATACGTATCTACATATCTATATACTTACGTATAAAATAGTACATATAAGCCGTTGTAATTAACGTAATTAATGTTCTTAAACATATAGGCAGTCGTGCTACAGTCTCGCGGACTGTAGTCTAGACTGATAGCATTGACAATTCGCCGCAACCAGGTATTTTACCTATAGTATTCCGGCATAGCCTCACGGACTGATGCTCTAGGAATATATGTGCTTCCCTTTTACACAGCGATCAACCTCTCGGATTGAACTGAAGGTATAAATTAGGGTCGGTAATAGCCTTACAGACTATACTCATTGCACAATGTATCTATTTAATAAAACAAAGCTGGCATGTACATAAGACACATTCTATCAAATGATTAGACGAAGATAGCTGAAAATCTTACCTTCATATTGCGAATCCTCTAGCAAGGGATCGGGTTCACCGATATCTTGGTCCGCATACTCATATTCATTATCTGTATATGAGGACGTACTAGGGCTATAACTACGATGACGGCGCCTGCGACGAATCTTCAATCTTTTCCTCTCGAGACTTCGGATTTTTCTTTCCAAGTAATCTTCCTCATCTTCCTCACGATGTTTGCGTTTTCCCATGTTATCCGCAAACACAAAACACTACACTAAACTTAGTAAAAACACAATTATTTCACTAACAAAGGAAAAGTACGTGCACGATGGCCGCCACACAAAACGTGTATGTAATACCCCCAATTTAGGCGAGATATTTTTTTGTTAAAAATGTTACTCTAAAATTGTGTACGATGGCAGCACATTCGCGTGCTACTACCATGTAAAGTACAGTGTAATCACGAAGGGCGAATCACAGAAGTTTAATAAACCACGATCTTGCAACTTTATGCCTCGATCCAGTCTAGACAAATCATTTATGATAAGTATTTGGAATAATATGACTTTATATTTGAAAGCCATTATGTAAAAATCACAGGTTCATAGATAACAGAATAGACAGACAAACTGCTGAGGGACAAGCTAATTAAAAATAATCATTTTTATTTTAAAATAAAATGAATTTACAATCTTACATTATATTGTGAGTTATTTATTTTAATTTCCTCACAATATATTTATTTACTACCAGTAAGTATACAAGGGACCAAAAATATATATAAAGTCATAAATGTATATGTCGAGTTTGTCATTTTGTCATAAATAAACATAGTATTATAAATTCCTATAAACCCTATTAATCCCAATTCAATAATTGAACATCATTAAACGCAAGCCTTCCTGAGCCTACCGTGGGATTCACTCAATCTATGTACAAATGTACAACATTCATTTATTTATTTATTTATAAATTCACTCACACAGTTAAAGTAACCAAACCCCATATTAAGTAACCAAAACCCGTGTTAAAAATGTATAGTTGAACTTTCTAGAAATTTTAATACTAATATTTCCTATACCAAACAAAATCCTAGCCCTAACAGCTAAACTAACCATCTACTCTACCGACATATTAGCAAACTAGCGATCCGGATCGCACATTTAATTTACTCGCGTGATTTTCCTAAAGTGCAATGGAAAATCTCTAGCTAAAGCTAACTAAGACGGGCGAAGAATAACCCTTAGACCTGACACCCTATTTCTTCACGTGGGCTGGTTCTCACACTAGGGATTGGGACAGCAAGAAGTCAGCCAGACGGGTAAAGTAAAATAGGAAAGTTGGACAAGAACCTGGCAAATTTAAGAAGTTTAGATAACAACTCAAATCGTCCAGATTCCAGGAGCAAAATCCTGTCTTAATAAATGCAGGAAACTGCCAAGAGCTCACTTGGACTCTACTAAAAAACCCAAGAAATGTCCCTTGGTTGACTAGGGCTGTAGTTGAACACCGTTAGGTTACCCGCCCTATCCCTCCAAAGAACTGCAAAATATCAGACCAGTTCATCCTACTAAAATAATCTACCCCAATAATTAATTACAAAAGTTATTAATTAACTAACAGAACTAAGTAATATATGAAATCCTTCAACAAAAATTATTCTAGCGTAAAATAACACTAAAGCAATCCAAGCTAAAACATTTCACACATTAAAACACAATTAACTCTTTAACTAATAAGAAACACTCACAAATCTAACAAAACTTTAAAACTTTAGCAATACTATTTGTTCTACAACTCTAAACTCTACTAGTACACTTTATAATACTAGCAGTGATCGAGCTCCAAAACAATAACAATTAAGACACTTAAATTTACACCAATTAAACACTGAAATATACGCTGATTAACAAAATACTCTATATTATCCTCCAACCCAAACCATACCAGTATCATGAAATACTAGCAAAATCAAGGCTAGGACATAATATAGGTAATCTAGATTTACCCAAATAAACTTAAATAGAACCAGTCTGACGGTCGAGCGGAAGGCTCTCTAATTCCCGAATGCCAATGAATGAATCCTGAATCCCCATGCAATCCCTTGCATCCCATTTCAAACATCCCTTCCAAGATTCTGAAATTCCCCACTAGCTCCCACTTCCTCACTCCTGGTTGGTATTTCTTAACCAACGCTGAAATTCATAACTTCATACTATTTTTAAATATGTTTTATTTCCTGATTAGAATAAGGTCCAATTTGATCTACTCATTGGGTGTGGCCGAACTAGTTTTTTCCACATGTTAGGATTGGCCCACTAGATTTTTTTCTATTTGCACATGTTTTACAAATTGTCTCAATTAACGCTCTTTGTAATATGGTTCAATATGGCTTAAATTTGTTTTTATTGGCTAGTAACATTTATTTGTACAGTTTGAAATTTGACACAACTTTTTGTGGATTTGAATTTGACCAGGCGACATTTCTTAAAACCCTTACTGCAAAACCTTTATGACTTTGAAACAAGGTTCAAATTGAGTTATAAATAAGTATCTAAATATTTTGGTTCACTATAAATCTCCAAGCTCTCCATCTCGTATTTTTAAAATATGATCTACTTGAGATAAACAATTTTTTAAGTATCGTAAGACTGAAACAGAACTTTAATCAACTAAACAAAAAATATAATTATTATGCTTGCATATGATGAAACATGGAAGTCAGTTTCTGACATGTTACAACGGGTGTCTTAGTCACGATAAACTTTAGCGTATTCTGCGCCTATTCTTATACATAAATGCAAAACGGACTATTTCGTGATACCGACTTGTTTTAGATACGCGTCGTATGTATGCTATAAGTATACATTTTATTCACAATAAATTGGTCCGATAAGGTACTATTATAATATTCTGTGGATAAGGTAAAAACTTGGTTGCTTGTGAAAGGAATGTCACTGAGAAGCAAATGCGTAACTGTAAACAGTTGCTGTAATAAATAATAATAATGTGGTACCACAGACCAAATGTGGTACACTCCAAGTTGCCTTTCCGCCCGTCCACCATAAAATTACCATCAGTTATGTAGGGTGATCATAGACGCATACTAGCGACCGAAATGGGCCCCATTTCTCGAAGCTACAAGTTACAATTTACAAGTGGTCGTTAATGTCTAATATGACAAGTTGGAAAGAGACTTCCGCTTGTAACTTGTAACGTTCAGTTTTGAGAAACGGGCCCCTGCTCCGACTTTACCAAGATAGACATTTACGTCACTTTCTCGCTTTCTCCATACATTGAATGTTTTTTTTTGATCTGATGTTTACGCTATATAGTTAAGTATAGGTAACGTAATACTCATGAACCTGACAGTTGTCATACTCAATGTTGAATTCCTGGCAATAATAACAAACTACTCGTATCTGTATCTAATACCTTCTGTTACCAACAAGAAATTGATAATTAAGTACTTATATAACTGTCTGACAATTACGTAGTACAAGCAATTACCTGAATGATGGTGTCAGTTTGTGCAGTAAATTCATTCATAATTATGATTTGTAAATGTATAATGTCTACTATAGGTATAGTATAAATAAAATAAATAAATAAATATTATAGGAAATCTTACACAGATTGACTGAGGCCCACGGTAAGCTCAAGAAGGCTTGTTGTGGGTACTCAGACAACGATATATATAATATATAAATACTTATATACATAGAAAACATCCATTACTCAGGAACAAATATCTGTGCTCATCACACAAATAAATGCCCTTACCGGGATTCGAACCCGGGACCGCGGCGCAGCAGGCAGGGTCACTACTGACTGCGCCAGACCGGTCGTCGGAGTATACCTATTTGAAATCCAATACATCTCAAGTTGTTGGCAGACGTTCACATAATATTCATATTCGCTTCACTTTCAAATTCGATTGTGTTTGTGTATTTTTCCTATCACATGCAATATTCTACGAGCGAGTTTTTATACACGAAGACTTCGAGCGAATTGTCCTAAGTCTTTGTGTATAAAAACTAGGTTTATTCAAAACAGTAGATCCAAACGGTGTAACTATTTATAAGTTTGTTTTGACTGTATGGCAGCTGGCTGGTGGCAGAAGGTTATGATACTAAACTAGTTTAGGTATTTACATATATTACAATGCCAATTTTAATAAAATTATTTTAGTGATATAGTCTGAAAGGGACGACACTATAAACTTGGTACTTTTTTAATATCTAACTACTTTTTTGTCGTTTCCTTAGTATAAGTTCTTAAGGTTCTGACGGAAGATCAGCTCTGCGGCTTCTGTAGCATGTATGCTGAGATTGCTGAGTCAGCGCCTATTCTATACCACAACGCACAGTCCACGACCATACATCACTTAAAATAATAACTGTACTTATTATTGTATAACTAGCTTTTACCCGCGGCTTCGCCCGCGTAATAAAAGTATTCATTAAGATTTTCATTTGGATCCTTAGGTTTCTCTGTAGGTATATTTATCTGCGATTATTTCGATTGCACATAATACTTTTGCTTGCAATGATTGTAGAAATATTACACATCGACCACAGCGTAGGTAATTCTATATACGCTGAGGAAACCTTTATAAACATCCCACATAGCCCGTATTTCGACACTATGATCGGTGGGTAAAAAGTACTTTTTTCTATTATCCCTTAAATTTTTTTACATTTTGCTTATACTTATCGCAAACGTAATCTTCAAGCAAGCAAACAACGATCGTCTTAGAGCACATTGATTGTAGGAGACCGCCGACCGATTAATCCGTATCCCTCTAACGATACCCATATTATCCGTATCCGTATCCGTATCCGTATCCGTATCCGTATCGCTATCGCTATCGCTATCGCTATCGCTATCGCTATCGCTATCGCCTTCGCTATCGCTATCGCTATCGCTATCGCTATCGCTATCGCTATCGCTATCGCTATCGCTATCGCTATCGCTATCGCTATCGCTATCGCTATCGCTATCCCTATCGCTATCCCTATCCCTATCCCTATCCCTATCCCTATCCCTATCCCTATCCCTATCCCTATCCCTATCCCTATCCCTATCCCTATCCCTATCCCTATCCCTATCCCTATCCCTATCCCTATCCCTATCCCTATCCCTATCCCTATCCCTATCCCTATCCCTATCCCTATCCCTATCCCTATCCCTATCCCTATCCCTATCCCTATCCCTATCCCTATCCCTATCCCTATCCCTATCCCTATCCCTATCCCTATCCCTATCCCTATCCCTATCCGTTATCAAGATGTTCAATGATTTCTTATCAAGTGCTAAAATATAAAGTTTCATGGTTTTATCTTTTAAAATTAAGAAATCCCATACAAACTTTCAACCTCTTTTTCAACCCCTTCATCCCTTTTTTTCGAAATAAAAAGTAGCCTATGTTCTGTCTCAGGGTCTAAAGATTGTCTGTTCCAAATTTCATCAAAATCGGTGCGTGGTTTAAGCGGGAAAGCGTAACAGACAGACAGACAGAGTTACTTTCGCATTTATAATATTAGTATGGATGGATAGTATGGATGTTATGTTAAGTTTTCTTTGTATACATTTTTTTTGTATTTCGTCTCTCTTTATTTTGTTTTGTGTTGCAAAGCATGTAAGTTTGTGGTTGAATATTATTATAGAATTTATCTATCTAGATGTATGTATATCGTTTTTGCTCAATAAGAAAAAATGTTTCCCCACACTAACTCGGATAACTTAATACCAGCGGGTAAAAACGCATTTTATCCACTAGTGGATAAAGTAATTTGTCCTTGAATATATTCAAATTTGCTTTTAAATTGATAAAAGTGGATGTATTTAGTGATGAAGATGATTTACCACATGTGGAACTATTGGAAGCAGTGATAAAGCGTTTTTTTGCGTTGTAATTTCCTCGCTATAGTGAGGGCAATAGTTTTGTGTTACACACGGGTGCAAATGTATTTTACTTCTCGTGTGTTGAAAAACTCGCCAAGTTCAGGATTCTATTCTCGAACCACGAGCGAAGCGAGTTTTTTTTGTTTGAAAGCTGACTTAGTCAGGATCAGGAGTATACATATAACGGTTTATTATATCATTAAGACGATACGGTAGGGGTCAATTCTCCATACAAACGCTCTCGACTATTTCCTCCCTGGTTTTTGAAGATAGAGCAATGATTTTTTCAACACAGATTGTTATTATTTTTATCAGTGTCGGACAGTTTTGATTTTTTTGATATACTGCTTTTTAAAGACTCTAGAGCCAATCAAAAATTTCCAAAAACGGCCTTTTTCATTGTGGCGCAAAAAAAGGTGTGATATTCAAGATTGGTAACAATTAACCAAAAAAGCTAAACGGTCCGACATAGTTTATTTCATTGTTATTCCGATTCTCAAATTTCGTTACGATTGATTAAGTTTTGAAGGAGGAAAGAGTCGAGAGCGGGACCTCGATTTTAAAGATTTTTTTGAAATATCTATTGACTGAGTTGTTCTTAATGGACAATTGTTTTTCGATAAATCTAGTCAATAACACTTGTATATTTAACTAAAATTTACAAGTTTAAAGGGGGGCTCCTTTCCATTTTAGCATTTTCGCTACCGTATCCTCTTAAAATTCATAAATATTGCGCAATTAAAAATATATGACGGAACAATTTGGACGCATTCTGTGGCGGGAAAATGCCGATGATAAAGTCGAGTGACTAAAACGAGCCGAGATCTGTACCCAGCAGTGGGACACCAAAGTAGGCAAATAGAAATGTATCAAGTATAAACTAGAATTTCTAGTTATAACACTAAAACTAACTACAATTAACTAGGTACAAATAGTAGGTACTACGTTTCATATATTAGTAGATTTAGGTGATTAGCACCCTTCAAGCAAGCATTCCCAGTTTTCCTACGAGGCCAGCGCGAATGCACACCTCGGACATAGGCGATCAAATATAATATGAAAGAGGCGCGTTCCTAGCACACAGACACAGTCTAAGCTCGTGAAGGTGTACACGTACCTATTTACTATACTATGTTTGTATGAGTGAAATATGACAGGTCTACTACTCGCGTTTTTGACAGGCGGTAACTGTGAGGTAACCGAGAGGGGGTGGGCGGCACTTTCAGCGGGGAGCGGGAGTGGTCATACTGTACGAGCGGGAGTGGTCATTACTCTTTATTATACTGTGGCGAAGGTCACCCTCCCTTCCTCGGCCGTTTCCCGAGCGTGTGTTAGCCATTTACTTTATACTTAGCTCCTGGCTAGAGAAGCTTAGCTGGCGTTAGTTTTTCCTCGTATTTTCCATCCATATTCATTGTAATCTATCTGATATCAACCACATTACCTATTGACTAGCCATGTAGATTGTATTGGCAAATACCTAAATAACCTGTTTACCTAAGGCTAACAGGATTGTTATGAGGCTTACGAGGTAGATGCCAATGCAGAATCAAGTTAATTATCTGCACTTGATTAAATATTGTGTTATTCAAAGTACATAATATTACAATGAATGAATCAAGCTCTTTGTTCAATATATTCAAGTAAACAAAAACAAATAAAATAGTAACTAAATAAAATAGTCGTTGTTTACTTACATCATTACCACGTCATGGACACACTGAGTTTGACATTCGTTGAACCAATGACATTTAAATTCAATGATTGGAAGCAATTTAAATACAATTTCCTGCAACAATAATATGAGATTTTTAGTAACAGGGGCCATATTGTTACTTAACACTTTCGCTACCAAGAACCCGACTGTCGGGTACACCGCTCGTAGAAGCGTAGCCGATTACATGGGTTTCCCCGTATGTAGCGAAAATGTCGTAGCGCCGCGTAGAGCCCGGTTTCGAAAGTGTTAAATATGAAGTTTTCTTCCTTAGGCCCACTTGCACCAACCACTTAACTCAGGATTACCGGGCTGTCATCTGTCAAATTCCATAAGGAGGGTTAACCCTCGGGTTAACCCTCCATTTTCGTTGGTGCAAGTGGCCCTTATACGAATTACAAGCATCCTTATGCCTAAGCAGCATGTACACTTGTAGAGGTACATATGTACCCCTTGCTTGAAAATATACACATAAGCGATAAACGCAAACATGCTGAATGAATTATACATAGAAAATAACGAGTGAAGCGAATCGAAGTCGTAGCCAGCGGAAGGTGTTCTAAGGTCGAATGATTCGGATTTATCGTGATAAACCGCAAAAAGAAGAGAAGAGCTTTTTTACATGACAAGAGCTTTTTTACGTGACATGCGTGCATGCGGGTCCAAGAAACATCGTAAGGATACCGAACTAAGTATTAACAACACAACTAAGTATTTATTACTAGGTCCTAGGTCAGATGGCAGAGGCTTTCGTAAAATATGGATTAGTAGGTAGGTCTACGTCAAATCTAGGAGGATTAGTTACCAGAGTAAACCTTATTATCTCATGATCCGTGGAAAATGCAGGCATATAGCAAGAAAGAAAAAAGTTGTTTTATTTCGTCACTCACGTCACGTCACGTCAATTGTCACGTATAAGTGTGAAAAAGGAGGGTCAGTATAAGCGGAAATAAACGGTCTGTGAAATCATAATCTGTCCGTGCTCATGGCGCCATGAAATAAATAATTCAGAAGAAAACAGACCAATCTAGAGTGATCTTCCGTTTTATGTCACCAAAAGTTTGTGCAAACAGCTGCAAGTTAATAAGCACACACAAAATGTCTTTGAGTCTTCCATTGCGCTTTTGGTCATATAGGCTACTAGACTCGTAACGAATTTGGCACAACAAATGATTGTCTTTTGTAGTAGCTATTTGACATAAAAAATCAATAAGTATTTATAGATTTTGGGTATTAAAAGTGTATGATGAGATGACTAAAGTCAATTTCCTTACTTGTCCAATCATGTAAACAAATGAAACGTCAAATATGGTCAAAAACAATTCCTAGTGATTGGAAGTGTCGATAAAATGATGTATAATTGACGATAATTTCGCTGCTGACGTCATCAGAGGATTTTCAATTTTACGTGACACAATATCTATGTTAAAACCAGAATTTAATTATTTTTCGTCACATTTGCAACAATTATGTGTAAAACGCTAGTTCTGTATTCATTTTAACATTAATACAACAACAAATATTAAAATATACTGATAGTTACATTTATGGTAAAGAGAGGGTAGGAAATAAAACGTAAAGAAGTCGGTTAAAAGATCTACTGTTGTTAATATCAACGCATTTTTTCCAAGCTATACAAACTCAAATGTTAATATCAATCGTTCATGCCTAAGGAGTTCACCTAGTTTTTAATATTTTTAGTTTAGTTGGGTATTTATTTTTAGATTAAGGTTTAGTTTATGATTAGTATTATTGTTTTTATTTATAATTTTGTATTCAATAAATTGTACACATCGTTCATAATGATAAGTTGTCATCAAAACATTACGATTCGTAGACAACGTAGACTTCGTAATGTCAGGAGTTTTTGATGCCATCCATTCGTCATTGCAATTATTGATGAAAATCTTTTTAGAAAATGATTTAAAGCAGCACGCCCATCGAAACGCAGTTTGGGTATTGAGCCTCATGCACAAACGCCTACGATAATACAATATTTTTTACCCCCGACGCAAAAACGACGGGGTGTTATAAGTTTGACGTGTCTGGCTGTGTGTGTGTCTGTTTGTCTGTCTGTCTGTGTGTGTGTCTGTCTGTGGCATCATAGCTCCCGAACGGATGAACCGATTTGGATTTAGTTTTTTTGTCTGAAAGCTGAGTAAGTCGGGAGTGTTCTTAGCCATGTTTCAGGAAAATCGGTCTACTATGTCGCGGTCGGGGGTTTTTTCAAAATTTTAATTTTTATCTATGGTCATCGCTCTTCCAGCTAGGTGCGACCGAGCTAGACTGCATTTCTTTCGGCCGTTAGCGTCGACGATTGCCATCTCGGCTAGGCCGGATGGCTATGTCGCGCTATAACGATATTCGTAATAAGCGTTTGTACCTACATTTGGCTACGAACCCAGCTCCCTGGACTATACCCGCCTGTCCTACCAGGTAGGGTCACTACCGGCTAGACCAGACAGGTCGTCTACATAATACCAAAGACATAACTCCGTATAGACAGATAAAGTCTAAGAAATAAACGTAACTCAGTACCATACAGAAAAAGGTACGGTGGCCTAGATGGCATTACACCTTTGGGGTACGCTCAGCTAGATGGTGCTAATACTAATATTTGACATTTTAACACATATCAAGCTAAGAATATGGGCCAAAAGTTTTAAGCCTGTGTCAAGAGATGGCAGTCTATGCACTGTGATTACACATTTTACTTCGACAGTAACTCTCTATTATACTCGATCCTCTTTGATAATACTATATTCAATATATTAAAATCAATTTAAAGGCAGAGAAAACGACTACCTTTGATCATATTTTTACTGAACTTTGCCCATTAGCAATAGTTGTAGGCAGAATATTTATTTTGCAAGAATGTCGACGTTTTTCTTTTGGCTGGTTTTAGTGTCATTTACGGACCGACTGCACGGAGCGATCTGAACAACCAATTTGTATCTACACACACACATATATATATGTATTATAAAAAGTTGATCCTCTCGTCCGCTGTAAAATGCTCCCTGGAGCGCGGAATAATGACTTTTGTGCGGGGCAATAGGACTTAATGTTGGGTGTTCTCGTGCGGTTCGTTTCTTTATAATAATTATGTACTTACGCACTTAAAAAAGCGGCATTTCGTGAACATTAAAGCAGTGAGCCTTCTGTATGTACATGAACTTAATTAGTGGTTCTTTGTGACTCGAAAATCCGCCTTTTTATGTGTGTCTACCTACGGCAATAACCGATGTATTGTGCTCTTGTGAAATAAAAATAAGCTTAGAATCATAACTAACGCTAATAAATTTGAAGTTCTCAAGTGATAGGTAAATGCCACATCCTAATTAACGGTCTAAATGTCAGTCATGCCGATTTTTTTTAATTATTTAAACTTTCTTGATAAGACTGTATCACAGATTTATAATAGTACAAGTACAGAATGCTCACTCCTTTGATATTCACAAAATGCCGCCATTCTAAATACATAAAAAACAAAAAACCGCACGCGTGCAGCCGACATTGATTCTATTGCGCCGCGCGAAGGTCATCACCACTGAATGGGCCGCGAACTCGCGACCCCGGCATGTACTTGTAGCGCGGCGATAGAATCGCGGAGTGAGTCGCCCCTGATTATATGTGGTGCATATTAACTAACCCTAAGAACAAAAAATCATGCATTTAAAACCATTGCGTCATTTTGTACCGATTATTAAAGACGATGACGAGCATCCCGTCTGCTTTCTTCATAATCTGCCTTAATTAAAAAGTAAGCAAACTTCTAAATAAGAAATCTTTATTTAGAAGCACGTGGCTTATCTCAGTTCTGAGTGTCCCATCTAAAATAATAGTTCTCCGTCTTTGAAAATTAAACTGTGAGTTGAAAGAGTCAACGCTAAAATTAGACTCGTCTATTTTTTTTAATATAAGCAAGTATAATAGAGGATACAGGAGCGAAAATGCTAAAATAGAAAGGAGCTCCCCTTTCAATTAGGGAATTCTAGTTTAATATACTAGTGTTATTAACTAGATTTTTCTAAAAAAATGTCCATTAAGAACAACTCAGTTAAAAGATATTGCGAAAAAATCTTTGAAATCGAGGTTCCGCTCTTCTTGACTTTTTTTACTTGACAATTTTGGCGTAAAAGAAGGTGCGGTAAATAAAATTGGTGACAATTAGCCATTTCCTGTTTTTTAAAGATAGAGCAATGATTTTTTCAACACAGATTGTCGGACCGTTTTAATTTTTTTGATATTGTTATTTTTAAAGACGCTAAAGCCAAACAAAAATTTCCAAAAAAAATAACAATATCAAAAAAAGGGGAGGAAATAGTCGAGAGCGTTTGTATGGAGAATTGGCCCCTCCTGTATCGTCTTAAACGTATATACGTTATGTACAAGTACATTATACATTTGACCTTTGGGTTGCCTACAAGTAAATATACCAGACACCTGGTAAAATAGGTATAAGAATCGCTTCATAGTGCGGTCCAAAGGTCGCGACAAAATTTAACACATTTAATTACCTCTCGCAAACACAGCGAAATATATGTAAAATCAAAACAACTGACTCCCGCATTTGAATACAATGAGTTAACATTTAGCCATGAACAAATAAACAATGTTAGCTCGAACAAATTCTAAAAACAATTAAATGCTGTAAAAATAAAAAACATTGTGTTGAAGATCAAAAATCATGTTCAAAAGTAGGTATTTTACAAAAAATAATACTTATTTCAATATTATTATTTTTTAGAATATTTACTCAAAATCACTACCTACATTATACATCCACGATTTAATTTAAATATTAAGGTTAAACAATGTTCTCATTACTCATTATTACCTACAAAAGCAGTAACTTCCACACGAGATAGTTTATTATGTTATTAATAATCAAATATAAGTCAGTAATATACTATGTGTAAGGTACAGCAAGGCAAAAATCGACTGGGGGATAGTTGTAACTGATCCATTTTTAACCGCCGCCTCAAATATCTCAAAGGAAGGTGGTTCTCAATTCGTCTGTATTTTATTTAATGTTTGTTCCTCGATATCTCCGTCGTTACTGGACCAATTTTGAATTTTTTTTCTTGATTGAATGTATATGCATACAGATTGGTCCCATTTTTCTCAGAACCCAGTTCTGGTGATGGGAGCCTGGAGAAATAGAGGGAACTCCTCAAATCTGAAAGGCACACATATGGTGATTTTTGTGTTTTTTAAGGACCAGCATGCATTTACGTACGGAACAGTGACATTTGGTGCAGTGGAACTGCTGATTATGGTCAGAACGGAACTCCTCAAATCTGAACGGCACGCGTACAGTGACTTTGGTATTTTTATAAGAACAGCATGCATTTACTTCCATAACAGTGACATTTGGTGCAGTGGAACTGCTGATGAAGATCAGAACGGAGCTCCTTAAATCTAAACAGCACAATTATAGTAACTATGGTATTTTTATAAGAAATATCTGGGCGACCGAGCTTCGCTCGGTTCTATTTGAATATATCACGTCTTTAGATAAAAAAAAACTCTTATAAATACAAAAACAAAAAAAAAGACAAAAAACAAAAACTTAATTTCTGGCCGGGATTCGAAACTCTGACACCTACGATCTATCTGCGTACATTAGACCGACCTCGTACGACTGAGCTAAGCGGAATCGATGCGCGCGCGGCGAAATTAACGACCATATTTTACGTTTACTAACGCGAAAGAAAAACTCATGAAAACTCAAAAAATCGCGTTTTCCGGGATCTAAGGCTACGCTAGATCGATTTTTCACCCCCGAAAACCCCCACATAACAAATTTCAGCGAAATCGTTAGAGCGGTTTCCGAGATCGTCGGTATATATAAATAAATATACAAGAATTGCTCGTTTAAAAGTATAAGATAGCATGTACCTCTATTTAAGTTCAGAACAGTGACATTTATTTAGTTATGTTTGTTATAAGTATTGAGTTTTCAAGTCAAATTTTGTCAAGCTTCGATTTCTTATAATCGGATTCATAAGGAATGGAGGAAACTCCTCAAACCTTAACGGTATACGTATATTCATTTGTGTTGCCATCAAATAATAAAAGTATTAAAAGCCGTTTTAAAAAATACCTACACATTTCTACATAATCCAACATTCGCAAGTAGTTTTCACCAGAACCCCAAAGGCGGCGGTTTTTTTACATTGTAAAACATGGAAAAATGGATCAGTTACATTCGCCCCCCAGTCGGGATTTGCCCCGCTGTACCTCATAATAAGCTTCACGATCCAATTTACACCTTAGCGATACGATACGATCTTCCTTCCGCTAGTATTTAACATACAAACAAAAATGCAACGGATATACTTGGTACGAATTGTCAACTTCAATTTAGGTAGTCATTTAAAATCGCATGCGAGTTTCCGCGCTGTCTAAATGACCCTTAGAGCGTTTTAATGTTATCCGATCTTATATCGGTTGTAGGCAGGATTTCAAAGGCACTGCATCAAATGAGGTAAGTAGACTAAGTAGTTCTAATTAGTACATATAGTAATGACAATATAGCAGATATCAAATCGTTCATAGCACTCTTACCGTTAAAAATTTTCTTGGTGGTAAAATTATAATTTTTTTGTTTATCCCTTAATGGGATAAATTCGTCTTTGTACAAATGGTGTGTGTTCTTTTTCTTTCCTGTTCCTATGTGTTCTTATTTTTGTACAATAAAGGGTATTACCACTTTTTTCATGTACCTATTTAATTATGACCTCATTGACTTTCGAGGTGAAAATTATAGACATGTCGCGTCACTATTTCATATACTTAGAGGTATAACAATATGTAACACCAATTATAACTACCTCATTTTTATGCAAGGCTAAATATTGGGTTGGTAAGAAAGTAATGAGCGAATCATAACCAATATTGTAATTTTTATTTAATTTATTATTTTAATCATTTATCAAAAATATAACGGCCTTCGTTATCTACTACTTGTCTCCATCGTTCTGGTAAAGAATGAATAGCATCGGCGAAGAAGTTCTTAGGTTTAGATTCAAAAAACTCAGCTATGCACTGTCGTAGATGGGCTTGATCATCGAACTTTTTTTCATTCAAGGCATTGCTTAGCGATCTGAACAATGCGTAATCCGTAGGTGCCAAGTCTGGAGAGTACGGTGGATGAGGTATCACTTTCCAACTTAGCTCCAATAGCTTTAGCCGAGTCACTTTTGCAATGTGTGGGCGAGCATTGTCGTGTAAGAAAAAAACTTTAGCATGCTGTGGACGATTCTGACAGATTTTTTGGTTTAAATTTTCAAGCTGATTACAGTATACTGATGCGGTAACAGTCATTTCACTTGGTAGGAGTTCCCAGTGAATAATACCATGAATATCCCACCAAACGGACAGCATAACTTTTTTCGGGTGAGGCTCTGTTTTTGGTGCCTCTATTCCTTTTTCGTTTGGAGCTAGCCACTGACGTTTGCGTGTGTGATTTATATATAAGACCCATTTTTCATCTCCAGTGATAAGATGGTCCAACCAGTTGAATGTGCGGCGAAAAGACAGAAGTTGTATGCAGATATCGGCACGGCGGTTTAGTTGATGTCTATCAAGTTCGTGCGGTATCCAAACACTGTATTTGTAGTTTTTTTCCAACTCGTGTAAATGTGTTTCTATGGTGACATGAGAGCAGCCTAACTCGGTAGCAAGAGTACGACTCGTTAGCCTCGGATCTCCTTCAATTAAGGTTGTTAATTTGGCTACATCAATCTTCACCGGTCGACCAGACTTAGGTTGATCTGATAATGAAAAGTCGCCACTACGAAACCGCTGGAACCATCGTTTCGCCGTGGCCTCAGACACAACTTCAGGAGCAACACGCTGACATATATTACGCACTGCTTCGGCGGCTGAATGGCCAGACTGAAATTCATATAGTAAGCAATGCCTTACATGCACTTTTAATTCATCCATTTTCTTCCTTATATTAGCTCGGCGACAGCTAGTGAATGACTGATGAGAAACTGTGCGACTCGCCCTTTATATACTTTCGACCATAGAAGATTCTAGAACTCTCTCAAAAATTTTATGTGGAATTCAATCGATCGCTCATTACTTTCTTACCAACCCAATACTTATGTGTATGATTTCATTTCATGTGTCCAAACCATTCAGCGTCCTCATTATTAATGATAGCCGGTGGTAAGCCAAAAAAAAGGTCGATTATGGCGATCTCTCAATAAAGATTTCCTTTGCAAGAATAAGGCTTTGAGTTGGTGTGATGTATTTAAGAGTCCTCAATCCTGATTTTTCCCCTGGACATTGGCATTATGAAAATATAATAACATACCATATAATAATATAACATCATGTTATTGTACCTTATGAAATAAAATAAAATAAAATAAATAAATAATACATTTTCTATTACTAAGTAGGAACGATAAGCAAATGGTTTTCGTTAAGAAATCTGTAGATTGCTAGTGCATCTTAATTTTTACTTTACGATATCAACAATCGATACTTTCGCGCGTCTGAGCACTGCGATTAAGAGAGACTGATCGAGTTCATGTCGCTAACGAAAACGTATTTGTAAAAGGGAATGTAGTAAATATAACGCACTTTTGCTATATCTTACTCTCTCGGGTTTCATTATTTACACGAGTCGTTAAACAAACTTTGACTCTTTGTAAAACAAAGGGCTACGTAATTTTCTTCAGCCTCTCGTTGGCCACAGACACTGTAAAAAGTTTAAAACACGTTATTTTCTGAGTGGTGACGGGAAATTTCACCAGCTCTTTTGGTGTCGCTGACAACCTGTCACTGCAATTTTGTAGCCCGGCCCAGTTGGATTAAGTCCTCTAGTTCTGAAACTGATGTGTAGAGAGCGGATTTCAGGTAGCGATATTAATTTTTCAGTACAGATGGTGATTTTTTACGCACTAGTGCGAGAAGTGGTTCATTATATGTCAGGTCGAAACTTCGGAGGGCTATCTGTACTGAAAAACGTCGTACGATGCAACTCGTACGACAAATTTGTAACTCGTGTCGATTTAAAACACTCCCTTCGGTCGTGTTTTAATTTATCGCCACTCGTTTCGAACTTCTTTTTTTACGCACTTGTATCGTAATGTACTATTTCTACACACAAAAAATTGTATCGGAACTAAAAATTAAAACCTTTTCGGATGCTTTTATGAATATTGGGCGAAGATTATGATGATAATATATAAAAATACTGCTTGTTAATTTTCTAAATAGGTTATTTATTTAAGCTATTCTTCTTTACTATTTCGTCTGCGCATTTTACAATAAAATTCTATAGCGACTCAAAGAATAGAAAAATGAAAATAATTAGCTTTCTGTATACAAACTTCTTTATTTAGAATAACATACTTTTCTTTAAATGTAGTTTTTAATTTTGCGGTGTGCGATGTAATAATAATAGATTGTAACACCTTATTATAAACCACATGACATGTATTAAAAAATGCACTAGTCATATCCATATTAATATTTAAATCGCTACCTGAAATCCGCTCTCTACTGATGTGACTGGACACGGTCAGCATAATTGCTGACAAATGGTATCGTTGCATACTGAGTACAAAATAAAAACATGTCATTTTCTCATTTCTCGGACTGTGGGGGTTAACTATGACGTCACAAAGAAGCTTGGATTAAATCTTTTTATCAATTTGTCTGCAATCCCTTATCCAATGACAAAACATGAGGTGTCATTTGAAAGCTAAGTACCTACTTAATTAAATGCCTATTAAAATGTGTTATACGTGAAAAGTACAAGTGTAGTAGCTATTTTTTTATTAAGAATAAACCAATGGCTTCTTAATTGCTAAGAGTGGCACTGAAACTTGAACAGTTTCATGTGCTCTGCCTATCACTTATGGGAATAAAGTCGTGAGTATAAATATTTGTGTATGTATAAGAACTGATTTGGGTTTTTCTCTATACATATTTACACAACAAATATAATACAAAAATAAAAGCATTTATTCAAAAGTCCTTAATCCTTCAAAAACCTTACAAATACTAATTAATATAATACTACTCTATTAAAACTAACATTACTATAAAACTAAAGTCTATTCACAAAACTCGTTCCGAGCCCTCTCAGACGCAAAGGTGCCCATCACACTCGATGCGTTCCCACGCTGAATTGCGATAGACAGCCTTTGCATCAGAAAAAAAAAAAATACAAAATATGTTTTTGATTATATTACAAAAATAAGTTGAACCCTGCCCACTACATCCTTTGATATCGATTGAAATGTTTTCTGAGTTTGTTCTAAAAATAACTTATTGTTTACAAGTATTTTATTTAAAGTATTTTCGTATTTGATTTGACATACTTAAATAAAGAAAAAAGGCAGATATATAGGTACACATTTACATAATTGTCAGGCTGACAAAAATGTTGCTAAACATAGTATACACTTATACCTAGTAGGAACAATATTTTTATAATAATGATATTTTGAATGTTACTTAAAAGAGCTACACGAGCTTATTCCACCGTCCCCATTCTACCATCGGACTCTTAGACGCACGGCCGGTTTCCATCCTTACTTGGTAGATATTCCGCGAATTCGCACGAAGCGCTTTGCTTCTTCTTTTCTTATGCGCACTGCCAAGGAGTGGAATTCCTTGCCGGCGGCTATATTTCCGAGCTCATATAACCCGGCAACCTTCAAATCAAGAGTGCACTAGGCTTCTTCTGGGCAAGCTCACTCCATCGTAGGCCACGTCTTTGCCTTTGGCTAGTCTGTGGCCAACCCATTTATAATAAAAAAAAGAGTCAGAAAGCGGTTAAGCGGTTATCTCGGCAAATCATAATTAATGTAAAATAGTACCTATGTTTGTATATTACCTACCTATACATAAAATCATATAGGTATATGAGCCTTTTTGCTACAAATAGTTTAATATTGAGAGAAAAAAAAATTAAGAAAAAAAACCGCCGCCTTCTGGTGAAAGCTACTAGCGAATGTTGGATATGTAGAAATGTGTAGGTATTTTTTTTAACTGTTTTTAATGCTTTAATTATTTGATGGCAATAAAAATCAATATACGTATACCGTTAAGGTTTGAGGAGTTTCCTCAATTCCTCATGAATCCGATTATAAGAAATCGAAGCTTGACAAAAATTGACTTGAAAAATAAATGTTACTGTTCTGAACTTAAATGCATGCTGTTCTTAAAAAAAAAACCAAAGTCACTATAAGCATAGACTAAACTTTTCTCTGCTATAAGTGTGCCGTTCAGATTTGAGGAGTTCGGTTCTGACCATCATCTGCAGTTCCACTGCACCAAATGTCACTATTCTGGACGTAAGTGCATGCTGTTCTTATAAAAATACCAAAGTCACTATAAGCGTGCCGTTCAGATTTGAGGAGTTCCGTTCTGACCATCATCAGGAGTTCCACTGCACCAAATGTCACTGTTGTGGACGTAAGTGCATGCTGTTCTTATAAAAATACCAAAGTCACTATAAACGTGCCGTTCAGATTTGAGGAGTTCCGTTCTGGCCATCATCAGCAGTTCCACTGCACCAAATGTCACTGTTCTGGACGAAAGTGCACGCTGTTCCTATAAAAACACAAATATCAACATATGTGTGCCTTTCAGATTTGAGGAGTTCCCTTGATTTCTCCAGGATCCCATCATCAGAACTGGGTTCTGAGAAAAATGGGACTAATCTGTATCTATATACATTCAATCAAAAAAAATTTTTCAAAATCGGTCAAGTAACGACTAGACGTGTGCGCCGCGCCGCCGGTAATTTTGGCCACGCCGCCGCCGCCGATTATTAATCGGCGTGACCTTGGTGGTTAATAAATTGCTCAAACTTTGTATAGTATGAATTTTATGAAACGAACGTTTCTAAACAAAGGTATTGTTCCTTTTGTGTTGAGCGGGAGCTTCTGTATTTGCACGCGCTAAGACAACAAGAAGCAACTGTATCCTGATAATTGTAAGGTTCAAATCTGTACAGCAGCAAAATTGAGATAGATTATTTAGGAAATGTGAAGCGATAGACCACACCGCTATAGGTGCGAAAATACAGCGTTTCTAATACTTTGATACTATGGCAATGGAGAACATATCTCAATACTATTAGATCATAAGCATAATACAAGGACAGTAACAGCGAGGAAATTTGAAGTCCCTCGGGTTAGTAACTATTTTGGTGACAGAACTTTAAAGAAAAGAATTCCGTACTTTTTAAATAGTCTGCCCGAGAATATTAGGCATGAGCCAAATAAGAAAAAAAAATAGAAAAACGCATTAAAACTGTACCTTTTGCAAACACTTAAATGACAGTTACAAACGTGTAAATGTCATTTAAGTGTTTAAATATGTAATTAATATTGTTTAAATTATAAGTACATACATTAAGTAGTTTAATCTACATATCTGCTAAATAGAGACTCATACCTGCAGACAAACTGTAGATGCAGTTTTGCAGGGATATGTTTTAATTATAAGTCCTATACTGTAACTAATAATAACAATAAATAAAATAAATAAATAAATAAAATGTTACTGTTCTGGACGTAAGTGCATGCTGTTTTTATAAAAATACCAAAGTCACTATAAGTGTGCCGTTCAGATTTGAGGAGTTCCATTCTGACCATCATCAGGAGTTCCACTGCACCAAATGTCACTGTTCCGTACGTAAATGCATGCTGTTCCTTTAAAAACACAAAAATCACCATATGTATGCCTTTCAGATTTGAGGAGCTCCCTCGATTTCTCCAGGATCCCATCATCAGAACTGGGTTTTGAGAAAAATGGGACCAATCTGTATGCATATACATTCAATCAAAAAAAAATGTTTTTAATCGGTCCAGGCCCCGTAGCCGAATGGCATTTCTCCGACGCCAAACAAAAGCGATACGCCGCTGGCTCTGTCGCGCCAATACGCAAGCGCGATAGAGATAGATATCTACTAGCGCTTCGTTTCGTGAGCGTTTCGTGAGCGATTGTGCCATTCGGCTAGCCACCCTGTAACGACAGAGATATCGAGGAACAAACATTTAAAAAAAATACAGACGAATTGAGAACCCCTTCCCTTGAGATTTGGAAGGCGGTTAAAAATACAGACGAATAGAGACCCACTTTCTTTTGAGAGATTTGAGGCGGCGGTTAAAAACAACATTATACGTGGAACAGCAAAATTTATCACTAGTATTTGTTTTGAAATTGATGAAATGAATAATTACGCTACTTATAATAAATAAATAAAAACCTATAAAATTATATTTTATTAAAAACATAATTAAGTAGGTACCTATAATAAAATAATATGCTTCATACTGTTTCATACATTTTCAAAGCAGACCCAAGGCTCCCGTAGCCGAATGGCAATTTCTGAGATGCGAAACGCCGCAAAAATGTAGTCTGGCTCTGTCGCGTCAATACGCAAGAGCGATAGAGATAGATAGCTACGAAAGAGATATTATCGTGATCGTTTCGTGAGCGTTTGTGCATTCGGCTACGCACACAGGCTGCCATGAGCCGCGGCGAACGCCGGGATAACACAAGGAGGATGATGATTCTTCATACTACACCGTGTTTTTATTGCTTTCCGTTAAATTCGACACGCAGTTAGGTTCATCACCAGGTACCACCCTGTATATCGCTTGTCGTTAAATTCGAAAAAAAAATTTTTTTTTTCTTTCCATAGGTACATAATAAATGAATTATTTAGTGTGAGAGGACCTTAATCATAACATTAAAGTCAGTGTTAAGTGTCTGACGGCAAATGTCAAAACAAATAACATAAGGAAGTGGTAAGGGATGCCAGTGATGCCACACACGTGTTCAGTAATTAAATTAGTTTTTTTAGTAATTCGATAACCGTAAGAATTAGGACGCTAGTTTCTTAGAGAAATTAATTGTATTTGACCTAAAAAGCCTTTCCTTAAAGTGAATGGAATTCAATAAAAACAGGGTGTATATCAAAATTATCGGAACCGCGTTTTTGCGTTGTGCACAGAGCGTTTTGGTTTTGTATAAAAAAAACCCGTGTTGCGGTGTCAATATGGTTAAATTATAAGCACATGCATAAACAGGGTCTATATTAATTCGCATAACTGAATACTCCTAATATGAATATTGGCATACCGTTTATTACGCATAACGTTTAATACGCATATCATTATTTCGCATAACAGATTACGTATAATGCTAATGCGCATAATGTTAATTGGTATAACGATGAATTAGTATAAGTGTAATAAGCATAACTTTGTTTCGTAGAATTATTAAATGGCATACAATAAATAGTACCTACATTACGATACAAGTGCGTAAAAAAGGAAGTTCGAAACTAGTGGCGATAGATTAAAACACGACCGAAGGGAGTGTTTTAAATCGACACGAGTTCCGAATTTCCTTTTCGCACGTGTATCGTACGACGTTTTTCAGTACAGATGAGCCTCCGAAGTTTTGACCTGGCATATAATGAGACACTTCTCGCACTATAGTGCGTAAAAAACCACCATCTGTACTGAAAATTATATTTTCACCACACTAATGGGTAAAGGTTTACTTTGCTGTTCGAAAAAAGATATCAAACTTGCATTTTAGCCACAAGAGTGCAACTGCAAAGTAATTTCATACAAATATTAACTTGATATCTTAAGCTAGTACACACACAGTAGTAGTAGTAGTGGCACTGAAGCTTTAGTAGTTTCATGTGTTCTGCCTACCCCTTTATGGGATACAGGCGTGATTGTATGAATGAATGAATGATCTTAAGCTAGTTGTTTAGTATACAACCTTTTTATTTATATCGCTGTACTACCTCATTGGATTTAGTGAGACTATTGGCCTGTTAACTTTCGAGTCGAGTTCTTGATTTCGTCGCTCGAAAATCTGAACGATGAAATAATATTATTTAAATACTATCCATTTTCAATTTTTTTAGTAAGGTACAGCGGGGCAAATCTAGACTGGGAGGCAATTGTAACATTATTCCATTATTACATGTATCCACTGAACACGCCTACCATATATAACCGGTGGACACTCTATTTAATAATGCAAACATTGTCAAACATGGGAGAAATGGACCAGTTACATCTGCCCCCCACTCGAGATTTGCCCCGCTGTACCTTACTTGCCCCTATTTTTTTTCATGCTTAGTAAGCGAGACAGTATAAAATTAAACACTCAAAATCGAGCGCTCGAAATTGGAAAATCAACCCCTGATTGATCCAATCGCTTGCTCCATACAGTTAGTAAGTATGGCAATTCATTTTAGGATAATTAAAGTTATACGTAATAGTAGTATGCAAATTTCAATTATGCAGATTCATTGTTATGCGAAATAAAAATTATGCATTTTTAATATTATACTTATTCAATGTTATGAACAATAAAGTTATGCCAAATCTGTTATGCGAATTCAAATTATGCGAATTAATGATAGACGAAATAGAGGGCACCCGACTAAACAATCCCTAATTTCTTATACGTTGATAAGGATATTAACGATTATATCCTTCATCGACTCACTAGAGAACGGTTTATTTCCATTGGCATTTATTGGTAAACCAATACCAATAAACTGTTTATTATAAACTGATGCCAAATGAATATGAATAATATCGTTACTGAGAGAGTAATTGCAGTGCTCAAAATACCTAGTGTTTAAGTGATTCGTGGTTTATACACATATTTAATTATTTCTGTGAATGATGAATTCATTATCTTTTATACGCATTTTTTAATTTTCCCTGATCGACTGATTTTTAATGTAGTTCTTTCGTGTATTTGTTTTTCTACTCGTCGACTTTAATCTGTCAATTAGGACACCACAGACCAAACTATACGTGCCGTCTTTTCAGTGTTGGATAGTCTTTGACACTTAGTCAACTATAATATTTTGTTACACTTTACTTTAGTTAACTGAAAAAAATTCAAAAATAGAACTTCATACAAGTTCTATACTAATTTGCGATACCTGGCAAATTTTTCTGCATCCGAAACACAATTTTTTTATCTATCGCTTTATCGACAAATCAGAGACGGTTATTAAAAACAATTGGTTTCCAAGTAATTCGATGTTGATACAACGGTAAACGACGCCATTAACATTAATTTTAACTTGAATAATGATATTTTTCGTTCATTGATGATGATGATTATGACTCATAGAAAAAGTATTGTATACACAGTGAATACAGTGATATAATTAAGCTTTTCACTCTCGTACCGTACTATTAGGCCACTCAGCAAGCTTCGTGGCCTAAACATGGTACTCGAGTGAAAAGCTTTGTATTATATCACGATTGCATAAAATACTATTTTTACTTTGTTAAAAATATTCTCATGATATAAATCGATGCAATTATTTTGGCTGAGTCGGTGGCTTGGTAGTTTTACTGAATATGCTATAATTTTAATACCTAAGGAGTTTTCAGTTCATTTTTATATTGACTAATAGTATCATACATGCTGATTCAGCAACCACAAATCCGCCGATTCAGCCCCTAGTTATAATAAGGATCATTATTTTTATACTACGTCGTTGGAAAACAAGCATACGGTCCGCCTGATGGAAAGCGGTCACCGTAACCTATGAACGCCTGCAACTAAAGGAGTGTCACATGCGCGTTGCCAACCCATTAGAAACTTGTACACTCCTTTTTGATGTGTACTTTAACACAGCAATAACCTAACCACAGAATTAAAATTTTGAAAAAACCCCCGACTGCGACAAAGTAGACCGATTTTCATGAAACATGGCTAAGAACACTCCCGACTAACTCAGCTTTCAGACAGAAAAAAAAACTAAATCTAAATCGGTTCATCCGTTCGGGAGCTACGATGCCACAGACAGACACACACACAGACAGACAAACAGACAGACAGACAGACAGACGGACAGACAGACAGACAGACAGACACGTCAAACTTATAACACCCCGTCGTTTTTGCGTCGGGGGTTAAAAAGGAGTACACAAGCTCTAAGGAGGGTTCGGGATACCGACGACTCAAAGGACAATAGACGGAACAATTAGTTCCGTAGATCCTTCCGTCGCCAGCACACCGCACCCTCGTTGAGCTCTGGCAGCCTTACTCACCAGCAGGAACAGAACACTATGAGTAGGGTCTAGTGCTATTTGGCTGCGGTCTTCTGTAGGGTGGAGGTACTTCCCCAGTTGGGCTCTGCTCTAGATTCGAGCTAGAAGATATCCGCTGTGCTGTGCCCTACCACACAAAGCGGAAGTCTAACTCCTACTATTATTATTTTAATTGAATAATCACAAAAACAGTATTGATTGAGAAAACGATCGAAATGCGATTAAATCGCAGTCTGGCTGGCACTGTCGCGCCACTAGTCGTTACTACCTTAACATAACTATAAAACGTCAGGGAAGATTTCAATAACGATACAAACAGCTAGTCATAATAAATTTGGAAAAAGTACTGTCTCCTGAGATAATGGAAATTAATCAATACTAGAGGTACTCTTAGTAATGACCTAACTCAAAACACCACACGTAAGTACTTAAACAAAACGATACACGTAAGTACGTAGTACGGTACGTAGATACGATAGCTAATGATAACAATATTTATGATATGAAATTTATGTATGAAAAATATTGATAAACCTTGCTAGCTTGGGTATTAATAGGTCAGGAAATGAAAAATCGTTAAGAGGTGTAGAGGAAAATGTTTTTAAAAAAACCTTTTAGTTTCTTTATAGGTAAATAAGACTGAAATTACGTACTTTTACCGATTACGAAAAAGCCTGACAATAAATGTATGACTATGTGCCATTGAGCGAAATAATTTTCTTCATACAGAACTGTCACTCATATATTTCTATGGTCAGGCCTTACGTAGGTACAGTGAGTTGGAAAAATTATATGAATGAATTCATTGATAAATTCGACATGCACTTTTGCAGCTGGTAGTACATCTAAAACTACAAAGACGAGAAAATCGCGGAATTCCGGAATTTCCGGATCACGAGTACTTTTTCACTAGTCTGACGGTCGTAAATTTGCAATCTTGACACTATAAAGGTTAACTCGTTCATCGTGGGCTGCTGAACGTCTCAACCTCAGAAAAGAGAAGCTCATCTCGTGAAAAGTTTCATCAGTTCCGCATATTTGCACTCTTAGGTAAAAATGCAACTTTGTCATTCGTTTTTGAAGTATCAAGAGAACCTTTATCAGTTGGTTTGATGAAAATAACTGTTACACGTCTCTAAGACGGAGAGACGACAGTGACAATAAGGTACTATATATTTGAGATGTTGGTTTGTAAAGATTTTTGTAAACTCGCAGCCACAATGTGTTTCGTATTTTCAATACGCAATAGAGATCATTTCTCCATAAAGAACTTTCGATTGTTTCCTTCCTGGTTTTTGCAGCTAGAGCAATGAATTTATCAATATCGACAGTTTTCTTTCATTATTTTTATTTTTAAAACGCTAGAGTACTTCACTTGGATAGGATACAAACATGATTATACCGCAAAGCGACGTGTGAAACCTATATAAAACAATCCTACGTGGTTCCGATTAAATTACCCGTTTCAAAATTAGTGCGACGGGTATATTAATGACCACAGTGCATTGTAATGACAGTGTCGGTCTACGGTTTAAATTCGATATTATCGGATATTCTCCTCTACAGGTCGCAATTCCCAACTGGTTCTAGAGAAATCCTGTGACCGGATTCCATGTTCTGTTCGTTTTCTTAAAACCCAAAAAATATAGTAGTAGTCATATCTACAAATATATTCCTACCTAAGTCGAGGCGCGGCACCGCAACGCAGAATTTTTGCGGCGCGTCGCCGCGCCGCCAAAACTGGCGGTGCGTTACCGCTGCTCGCAATTGTGAACTGTTGTGTTCGAATTAAACTTCGTGTCGTTTATATTTAACCCTTCTTTACTTGGTGATGGTTTTTTTCCAAGCATCACGAAAATTGAATCAATAGTAGATTTAGTACAGTTTTTCACGATAAAATACTAAGCAATATTCGAATTTTTCAATATGCTATTAAAAATCATCTTTTTTAGTTACGTTGTTTCATATTTAAAAAATGGTGATAGATTTTTTTTCATTATTTTTCCAGTGCTCAGCATATATACCACCATGGTGTCATATATCTGTAAGTTGTTAAAAAAAGTAAAATCATGCAATTAAGGGTTTATTGACAATGGAGTGCCTCTCTAATTTATATTTCCGCAATGGGTACATCGATGGGTAGATTTAAATAATAACATTTTTAACCCCCGACGCAAAAAACGAAGGGGTGTTAAAAGTTTGACGTGTCTGTCTGTCTGTCTGTCTGTATGTCTGTCTGTTTGTCTGTCTGTCTGTCTGTGTGTCTGTCTGTGTGTGTGTCTTTCTGTGGCATCGTAGCTCCCAAACGGATGAACCGATTTAGATTTATTTTTTTCGTCTGAAAGCTGAGTTAGTCGGGAGTGTTCTTAGCAATGTTTCATGAAAATCGGTCCACTATGTCGGGGTCGGGGGTTTTTCAAAATTTAATTAAATAAATAATTTTATGACTTTTATATAATTCCCAAAAGATTTGACAATTTGTAAATACATAGGTAAAGAAAATATTCGTTCTATCTGAATATGACGATAGGTACCTACGTTAAAAATAGAGCGCTTTCGAACTACGTCCGAACCGAATCCGATAAATTCGTGAAAATAAAATTACGCACTATTATGGACTATGGACGGAAATCTGGCAGGATTTTGGAGTAGGCCCTTGAGGCAACCTGCTAAGATGCTTCTCTTATCATAGTCAACCTCAGGTCCGCAAGCTGGCAGCTGGGGAGCGGGGCTAAATCGACAATCGATTATATTTTTAAGACGATACAGGACGGTTCAATTTCCATACCAACGCTCTCGACTATTTGCTCCCTGGTTTTTGAAGGTAGACTGATTTTTTCAACACAGATTATTCTATAAATTGAAATAGACATCATACACGAAAGAAAAAACGACAAGGCCCAAGGCAACAATTAGTGCTTGCACCTCCTATATGAATCCATTTGCAGCATTACGATATAGCGAAAGACTATTTTTAACCCCCGACGCAAAAACGAAGGGGTGTTATAAGTTTGACGTGTCTGTCTGTCTATTTGTGTGTTTGTCTGTCTGTGTGTGTGTGTGTGTGTCTG
Source organism: Leguminivora glycinivorella (assembly GCF_023078275.1). Classification (NCBI taxonomy): domain Eukaryota; kingdom Metazoa; phylum Arthropoda; class Insecta; order Lepidoptera; family Tortricidae; genus Leguminivora; species Leguminivora glycinivorella. Next base: position 28,240,640 of record NC_062971.1, read on the forward strand.
TGGCATCGTAGTTCCCGAACGGATGAACCGATTTAAATTTAGTTTTTTTGTCTGAAAGCTGAGTTAGTCGGGAGTGTTCTTAGCCATGTTTCATGAAAATCGGTCCACTATGTCGCGGTCGGGAGTTTTTTCAAAATTTTAATTTTATTGTTAGGTTATTAAATAACAAATCAAAAAAATATTCAATAAAATAATTTGATTTGTTCCCAGTCAGATTGTTATTAATTATTAATCTTATCTGTGTTGGAACGTTTTGATATTTTTATTTTTAAAGACGCTCGAGTCAATCAAAAATTTCCAAAAACTGCCTTTTTCATTATGGCGCAAAAAAAGTGATACTCAAGATTGGTAACAATTAGCCAAAAAACCAAAACGGTACGATATAAATTTGATGAAAAACGTGTGACCTGTGCCTTTAAAAAAGTAAAACAGAAAAACGTACGTCGTTTTCGTACGTGTTTTCACTACGATCAATATGCAAATGGATAATTTAGTAGGCAAGTTTTATTTAAATCGATTAAATCGTAAATAGTGGCTTGCAGCTAAAAATAATGTTCAACTGGAAAAACCTAGGTACGTTTTTTCGCTAGAATCTACATTTTAGTAGGAAATTTTCTTAAAAATAGATTAAAATTAAACTGGTACAGATTTTTTTAATTAGCCCGTTATAGTGCCCTACTGCTGGGCAAAGGCCTCTCCCCTTGATTTCCTCAACTCCCTCTGGTGTTATTTTTCCGGCCATGCAGTCACTCATAAAGGCGTCCAAGTCGTCTCACCATGCATGCGACAGACCAGACGTGGCATGCACAAATACACTTCAGCATGGCGGTTTTCTTCCCTACTTACTTTAATATGTACAGATCATTTCTGTCGTAGATCAATTTTAGCTGTAGACCACCGTTAACGACTAACTTACGAAAAACTAAAAAATGTTTACAACATGTCGGTGTGTACCTTAAACAAACCATGAAAAAAAACCGCTTCCTAAAAACAAGCGCGTTAGAAAACACGGAGAAAAAAGAAAATATAATTTTACATTGCAATAATATTGATGATTAGATTTCCTACCTAAACCTTTGAAATCAGAT